>NC_059214.1:46600966-46720966 GCF_020615455.1 Coregonus clupeaformis | reverse complement strand
GGAGTCTTGTTGATAAATGTGACTTGATGCCTGAGTTGCAGAGGCCTTGATTCATTCATCACTATTCCTCCCCCATTTCACCTCTAAACAAATAGCAAGCGCAACACTCAATACCCACAGGGTATACTCAATACTCACAGGGTATACTCAATACTCACAGGGTATACTCAATATTCACAGGGTATACTCAATACTCACGGGGTATACTCAGTACTCACAGGGTATACTCAATACTCACAGGGTATACTCAATACTCACGGGGCATGACAGTGAGGGTGAAGTTTGAGCTGGCAGAGCGGACCTGGTTGGTCGCGGTGCAGATGAAGAAACCGGAAGTCTCCATGGAGACATTGAATAGAGATAGAACACCATTTTCTGAAAGAATGGAGGAATCAGGAAGTTACAATTCTGAGAGGACAGCTGCACGTACACACTGATAGACAAATCAGGATGTTTTGCTAATAACCACTGCGGCCCTGCCAATATTATATGGCTTGCTTGAAGTAAAGATGAACACCACACACACACACAAACAACATACTCTCAGTGGTCCTCGCTGGGAATGCTCTGGGGGTGTTCCTGACATCGTATGTCTTCCAGCCATAGGTGGGGGCGGGGGAGCCCTCCTCAGACACACATGTCAGGTTGATGTTGCTCCAGTACTCTGCTTCGCCCTGCACCCTGACGATGGGCACAGAGGGAGCCACTGGAGAGGGAAGCAAACGTCACATCATGTTGTGTCGTTTGTCAAGTAGTCCAGTAGAGGGCAGTGGAGTGCTAATGAACACCCTTGAGCAGGGCTGTCCAAACCTCTTCCTGGAGATCTACTGTCCTGTCGGTTTTCAGTCCAACCCTAATTTAGCATATCTGATTCAGCTAGTTAAGGTCTTGTTGAGCAGCTAATCAGGTGTGTTAAATTAGGGTTGGACTGAAAACCCACAGGACGGTAGATCTCCAGGAAGACGGTTGGGCAGCCATCTTGCTGAAGGAAACTTCTGAGATCTAAGCAGTGGAGGGTATTTTACTTTTACATGACATCTATTCCATCTTTAAACAGATGTAACCTTTTCACCCACACCAGACTTCATCTATCATAGTACTATTTCTCTACATGGACTACAGGTCAACATCTACTACTGTTCTCACCAAGGACCACCAGTTCGGTGGTGGCGGAAGGCTTCCCCTCATCGTCTCCAGGGATCTGCAACCTGCACTGCCAAAGCCTGTTCTCCTGCATGGACACCTGGCGGAGGGTCAGGGTGCTCCGCCCTCCAGGGACGTCATGGGTCATCTCTGCTCGGCCCTTATAGGAAGGTTTGATGTCCAGTTGATTGTTGGTAGAGTAGAACGAGGCGATAATAATCTACACGAATCAGGGAGACACAAAATAATACATCCACATTCTGCACATAGCTTAGCCTACACACCGCAATGCACACACTCAGTGGTCAAATGTGCTTCCTTTATTGGAATAGGCAACCTGGGCTGGACGTAACATAGTAAATGTTAAATCCAGGACACTCAAATTAGTAAGTTATGCTACTTTCAGTATGGTATGTATTAATTTGTGGATGTCTATCATCCATTTTGTATGATATGTTACGAAATACAATTCGTATGACGTTACGGATTGCAATTCGTACAATATGTTACGAATTCCAATGTGTTGTGGCTAACGTTAGTTAGGTGGCTAACGCTAACGTTAGCTAGGTGGCTAACATTAGTTAGGCTAAAGGTTAGGAGTTAGGTTAAAGCAGGGGTCCCCAAACTTTTTCCTGTGAGGGCCACATAACTTTTCCCTTCTCTGATGGGGGGCCGGTGTCAGTTTGTAACAGAAAAAGTGTGACGATCGTAGGGGAGCTTAAAAAATTTATTGTTTTCCAGAAAGCCACACATAACCAAATAACCCTTTCCAGGTTCTTTACAGAAAAAAAGTCAGGAAACAAATAATAACACTATTAATGAAATAAATAATAACTAAATAACCCTCTCTGAGTTCTTCACAGAAAAAACAGGAAATAAATAACACTATTTATGAAATAAATAATAACTAAATAACTCTCTCTGGGTTCTTCATAGAAAAAAAAGCCATGGAACATTAACTTTCTGTTGTGCCATGCACAATCTTAACAGATAAAAGTTCAGCTCAGTTGTCAGAGCAGAATCTCTCTGACACATATGAGCAGTCTCTTAAAGTTCTTGTGTTCCTTCCTTATAATCCTTTTGTAGGTTCCAGTAGGCTTGTAGACACCGCTGTTTGCAGCTCTCTCTCATCAACTTCCCTGTGAAAACCACAAAGGAAGCAGGTTGAGAAACTGAACTAAGTGATACAGCACCTACACAGCACAATACATTTCACTACCAGTATGGTTGTAAAGATGGATTTTATCCCAGTAGATTTTATTATGATTATATTTGTTTATGCTCAGAATGACTCATTCAAGTCAGAAAAGTGAGCTTACCTATGTATGTTCATCAGTGTGAACTGTGGGCCTGCATCTGGCTGGTGAGAAGTTGAATATCAGGTTCCATTCTAGTTACAGCCAGTCTCAAGCACTGATGCAAATGTTCATCTGTCAATCTTGATCTCATCAGAGTTTTCAGCAGTTTCATGCGAGAAAAGGTTTTCTCGCAGATATACGTGCTGCCAAAAACTGTGGACATTTTCATTGCGTGTTTTTGATGTTTGGATATGTGTCGTTTGGGAGGGCGGCATAGAAGTCAATGAGACTGTTGGGCTTGAATGCGTCTTTCAGAACATCACAGTTCTGTAACTCAGCCAACTCAAACTGATATGAAGGCTGGGCTTCATCAATGTCGGCAACAAAGGGGTTCTGAAAAAGACGGATTTCTTTTGCATGAACATGTAGTTCACTGAATCGCACACCGAACTCCGCCTTCAGCATTTCCAGTGCTTCCACGCACTTTTCAGCTGGGAACGGGACCGCTGGGTTCTCTGTCGACAGGTTTTGGGTAGCAGGAAGATGGACGAAGTTGCGCTTTTTCACTTGTTCCAAAAGCAGCGCTAATTTCACCTCAAATGCTTTTATGTGTGAATACATGTCGCAAATGAGTTTCCCCTCGCCTTGTAGCTGCAAGTTAAGGCTGTTAAGTATTTCTGTCACGTCTGTTAAAAATGCGAGGTGCCATTTCCATTCTGGGTCGATCAGCTCTGGGACCGTTTTGTCTTTTAAATGAAGAAATGCGTTAATTTCGGGTAGCAGCTCGTAAAAACGCCTCAAAACTCTGCCCCGGCTCAGCCATCGGACCTCTGTGTAGTACAGCACATCTCCGTGCGTAGACTCCAGTTCAGACAGGAATTCTTGGAACTGCCTGTGTTTAAGTCCCTTTGCTCTGATGAAGTTTATGCACGACACCACAACCTTCATTACAGAATCCCACGTCAACACTTTGCAGCACAGTGCTTGCTGGTGAATTAGGCAGTGGACTCGTAGCGGGGCGGTGAGACCCCTTTTTTCCAACTCCCGGTTCATGCGTCCTATTAGACCGCGAGTTTCGCCCACCATGCTAGGAGCCCCGTCAGTCGTGATGCTAGCTAGCTTTGACCAGTCCAGGTCCAACTTCTCCATGGTTTGGCACACTTTGTCAAAAATATCCTCTCCCGTTGTAGTCCCTTTGAGACTTTGGAGGGCTGCCAGCTCCTCGCATATCTCAAAGTTTGCGCTAACTCCACGAATAAAAATGAGCAGTTGCGCTGTGTCTTGCACGTCCGTGCTCTCATCCAGTGCTAATGAAAAAAAGTCAAATTCTTTCGTCTTCTGCTGCAGCTGGGCATATACATTACTCCCGATTTCTTCAACGCGTCTGGTGATTGTACTCGCCCGACAGACTTACGGCATTAAATGCATCTTTCTTCTCGGGACACACCTCCTCCGCGACAGCATCCATACATTTCTTAACAAACTCTCCGTCAGTGAAAGGCTTACCGCTGCTTGCTATCAGTTTAGCAACCCGAAAGCTGGCCCGAACGGATGCCTGGTTCAGCTGAGCTTGGCGTACAAATGTATTCTGCTGAGATAGTAGTCCACTTTTTTAGCTTTGAGAGTTTGTCTGCTCGTATTTGGCCTTGCAAGCTATCGTACTTGTCTTTGTGACGGGATTCATAGTGTCGGCGAAGATTGTATTCTTTGAATACCGCCACCGTCTCTTGACAGATGAGACAAACAGCCTTTTCTTTGCATTGAACAAAAAAAGAATCGTTTGTCCACTGCAGGTTAAATACCCTGCATTCTGAATAAATTTTTCTCTTACCTAACCTTTTCGCCATTATTCCGTTCTCTCTTTGACAGGGCCGGGCCTAGGATTTTTTTTCTGGAGGCCAAATAGGAAAAAAATCCGATAGCGTCTCTGGTATTGTTCAGAGGGCCGGGCCAAATGTGCTGACGGGCCGTATCCGGCCCGCGGGCCGTAGTTTGGTGACCACTGGGTTAAAGGGTTAGGGGAACGGTTAGCTGACATGCTAAGTAGTTGCAAAGTAGCTAAAAAAGTAGTACGTGGTTGCAAAGTTGGCAAAATGCTAAAGTTGTCCGTGATGAAATTCGAACACGCAACCTTTGGGTTGCTAGGCATCCACGTTATATGTCCACCTATCCACACCAACCAACCACCCTCCTTTTGTGTTTGCCTTAAGTAACCTTCTGTCTTATTTAACCCTACCAAATGTAACATATCATACTAATTTGAGTGACGGATTTTAGTTTACTATGTTATGTCTAGTCTATGAGACCAGGCTGCAATAGGTCATGCCTTTCGTACCATAGCAGAAAACAAATCATTCAGTCAACATTTATGCCGGTTATAGAGAATGGCGATATCTTCTATATTGAATCGATTGGCTGCAGTTTATTATAGCACACTATGCTTTATTAAGGGCGACAGGTTCAGTACACATCACTGCATTCTGTATCAGAAAGTAGGCGGGTCCTCTTTGAAGTCTTGTAGATCGATGCATTGCACTCTTTTTGTTTATAAATCCCTTTTGCACAAACTTCCGCTGTACCTTATTTCATTATTAACCTACAGACGTACGAGTTACCAGACCCGGTCTCAGGGATGGCAAACTCTAGAGATCCCTTCGATCTCCACCGAATTAGCTAAATCTGCTTTTAGTATTTTTTGCACCTTGTGGAATAATCTCCCAAACTCTCTAAAATATGATGATGATTTGGTGCCTCTAAGGCAATTCAGACGGCTGATTGAGGACCTTTTTACAGAAGAATGTGTTTGTTTTCAATTATTGTGTTTTGTATCTCAGTTTTGCTTTTCGTACTGTATTGATGTGATTTATTTTTTTATAGGGCTCATCTGTAAAGAGGCCATGGTCTCAGCATGACTCCCATTCAAAATAAAGGTTAAATAAAAATGTGCACCTGAAAACACTCTACTTGACCCAACTGTAGTCGTTCTAATTATCTTTATATCAGCATTTAACTTGGTGTTTCCATCTCTCGAGAAACAGAGGCAATAGTTGCAAAGCATTTACAGTCCCTTGCAAAAGTATTCATCCCCCTTGGCGTCTTTCCTATTTTGTTGCATTACAACCTGTAATTTAAATGGATTTTTATTTGGTTTTCATGTAATGGACATACACAAAATAGTCAAAATTGTTGAAGTGAAATTAAAAAAATTACTTGTTTCAAAAAATGTTAAACAATAAATAATGGAAAAGTGGTGCTATGAAGCCCCTAAATAAGATCTGGTGCAACCAATTACCTTCAGAAGTCACATAATTAGTTAAATAAAGTCCACCTGTGTGCAATCTAAGTGTCACATGATCTCAGTATATATACCCCTGTTCTGAAAGGCCCCAGAGTCTGCAACACCACTAAGCAAGGGGCACCACCAAGCAAGCAGCACCATGAAGACCAAGGAGCTCTCCAAACAGGTCAGGGACAAAGTTGTGGAGAAGTACAGATCAGGGTTGGGTTACAAAAAAACATCTGAAACTTTGAACATCCCACGGAGCACCATTAAATCCATTATTAAAAAATGGAATATATGGCACCACAACAAACCTGCCAAGAGAAGGCCGCCCACCAAAACTCACGGACCAGGCATGGAGGGCATTAATCAGAAAGTCAACAAAGAGACCAAAGATAACCCTGAAGGAGCTGCAAAGTTCCACAGCGGAGATTGGAGTATCTGTCCATAGGACCACTTTAAGCCGTACACTCCACAGAGCTGGGCTTTACGGAAGAGTGGCCAGAAAAAAGCCATTGCTTAAAGAAAAAAAATAAGCAAACACGTTTGGTGTTCGCCAAAAGGCATGTGGGAGACTCCCCAAACATATGGAAGAAGGTACTCTGGTCAGATGAGACTAAAATTGAGCTTTTTGGCCATCAAGGAAAACGCTATGTCTGGCGCAAACCCAACACCTCTCATCACCCCGAGAATACCATCCCCACAGTGAAGCATGGCGGTGGCAGCATCATGCTGTGGGGATGTTTTTCATCGGCAGGGACTGGGAAACTGGTCAGAATTGAAGGAATGATGGATGGCGCTAAATACAGGGAAATTCTTGAGGGAAACCTGTTTCAGTCTTCCAGAGATTTCAGACTGGGACAGAGGTTCACCTTCCAGCAGGACAATGACCCTAAGCATACTGCTAAAGCAACACTTGAGTGGTTTAAGGGGAAACATTTAAATGTATTGGAATGGCCTAGTCAAAGCCCAGACCTCAATCCAATTGAGAATCTGTGGTATGACTTAAAGATTGCTGTACACCAGCAGAACCCATCCAACTTGAAGGAGCTGGGGCAGTTTTGCCTTGAAGAATGGGCAAAAATCCCAGTGGCTAGATGTGCCAAGCTTATAGAGACATACCCCAAGAGACTTGCAGCTGTAATTGCTGCAAAAGGTGGCTCTACAAAGTATTGACTTTGGGGGGGTGAATAGTTATGCACGCTAAAGTTTTCAGTTTTTTTGTCTTATTTCTTGTTTGTTTCACAAAAAAATATATTTTGCACCTTCAAAGTGGTAGGCATGTTGTGTAAATCAAATGATACGAACCCCCAAAAAATCCATTTTAATTCCAGGTTGTAAGGCAACAAAATAGGAAAAATGTCAAGGGGGGTGAATACTTTCACAAGCCACTGTACATTTACTAAATGGAGCCATCCCTTAAAACACCCTTCATCTCTTGTCTTCTGACTGACCTTTGGATCCTCAGGGCTATCAGCTTCCATGGACCATGAGATGATGACCAGCGTCAACGGATTGACTGGCATGGCAGGTATGAAACTACACACCAGGGTGACATCATCGCCTCGCGCAACCTCATATGTAGGTTGTTGAATGGTCACCTGAAGGCCCCTGGCAGATGAGAACACTAGAAAAAAAAATGAGTCATATTCCATTCATCTCAATACTCAGATATTTCTCTAAATCACTTTCAAATGTATTGTATACCAGTTGCATATCATTGTATAGGCCTATGGAATTTTGAAATATACAATTCTGACATAAAGAATTACACACACTGAACAAGAATATGCTGAACTCATAAATGATGACATGATTTTTTTTAAACAGTTGCAAGTTAAAGTTGAACCTACAGCCTGTCAAGCAAAAGTGGAAATATCTTAGACAGGTTTGGGGAAGTGATCATATTTGCCATTGATTCAACACACTGAATCATGACATATAGGCCTATTCAAAATTAAATACTCTACAAAACAATCTAATTCAAGCACAAGAAACATCCTAAATGCATCAAATACATGATATATAATACATTTAGAAAATGTAACAAAGGTCACATTTCATCCTATAGTTCCGGGAGAATGTGGTTAATGATTAACCAGGGTGTTGAAACTGCAACATGACATGACATACAAGATAGGGACAGATGAAGCAAAGCAACTCTTGACGTAGAAAATCTATCCATATGATTTGATTGCCAGTGACTTCCCCCTACAGTAGTCTGGGGGAAAAGGTGTTGGCCGTTTTGCAATTAATAACTGAAAGATTACAAATGAAGTCGAGAAGGCTACACATACCTGCAAGTATGAAAAATAGTATCATTGTCGATGTCCCCTTTTCAATCACCCACAGGAATACTGTTGCAGTCCTCTCTGGTGTCAAATGTTCAATATTGGAGCTCCAAGCGCACCTCACACAGGTAAACCAAACCGCAGGCACCTGGGGTGTATTCATTACGTCTTGCAACGGAAACCATTTACCGTCTAAGAACCAAACGGAAGCAGGTGGAACGAAATGGGGAGGGACCTTTTTTAAATTTTAATTTAACCTTTATTTTATCAGGGAGTCATACTGAGACAAGGGTCTCTTTTATAGATGGGCCCTGAATTACATACATTACAGAAAATACAAAATGCAAGTAGGAAGAAAAACATGGTCATAAAAAACAAAAACATTCATCAGTAATAAGGTCCTCAATCAGCTTTCTGAATTGCCCTAAAGGCACCAAAACATCCAATTTAAGAACACTTTGAAGAATGTTCCACAAATAAGGTGCAAGAAAACTAAAAGCTGATTTACCTAACTCCGTAGAGACCAAAGGAATTTCCAGAGTTAGCCATCCCTGAGACCAGGTGTGGTAACTTGTATGTCTAAAGTTGAGTGAAGATGTTAGGTACAAAGGGCTTTATAAATGAAAACATAGCAATGTACCAACCTATGTGACATTAAATAGGGCCAACCAACTTTCTGGTAGAGAATGCAGTGATGAGTATTAAAATAGTTGCTCGTAATAAAGCGCAGTGCGCTATGATAAACTGCATCTAATGGCTTTAATGAAGTGGCAGTTGCGTTCATATAGATGATGTCGCCATAGTCTAGGACCGATAGGAACGTCGACTGAATAATCTGCTTTCTACTATTTAGCGAGAGGCAGGACCTATTTCTATAGAAGAAACCCATATTTATTATCAGCTTCTTAACTAACTCATCAATATGCTTTTTAATAGACAGCTTTTCCTCTATCCAGATGCCCAGATATTTGTAAGCACAGACACGATCAATATGGACATAATCTAAAGTACATACAGTTGAAGTCGGAAGTTTACATACACTTAGGTTGGAGTCATTAAAACTCGGTTTTCAACCACTCCACAAATGTCTTGTTATCAAACTATAGTTTTGGCAAGTCGGTTAGGACATCTACTTTGTGCATGACACAAGTCATTTTTCCAACAATTGTTTACAGACAGATTATGTAAACTTCTGACCCAGTGGGTCAGAAGTTTACATACACTAAGTTGACTGTACCTTTAAACAGCTTGGGAAATTCCAGAAAATGATGTCATGGCTTTTGAAGCTTCTGATAGGCTAATTGACATCATTTGAGTCAATTGGAGGTGTACCTGTGGATGTATTTCAAGGCCTACCTTCAAACTCAGTGCCTCTTTGCTTGACATCATGGGAAAATCAAAAGAAATCAGCCAAGACCTCAGGAAAAAATGTGTAGACCTCCACAAGCCTGGTTCATCCTTGGGAGCAATTTCCAAACGTCTGAAGGTACCACGTTCATCTGTACAAACAATAGTACGCAAGTATAAACACCATGGGACCACGCAGCCGTCATACCGCTCAGGAAGGAGACGCGTTCTGCCTCCTAGAGATGAACGTACTTTGGTGCGAAAAGTGCAAATCAATCCCAGAACAACAGCAAAGGACCTTGTGAAGATGCTGGAGGAAACAGGTACAAAAGTACAGTGAGGGAAAAAAGTATTTGATCCCCTGCTGATTTTGTACGTTTGCCCACTGACAAAGACATGATCAGTCTATAATTTTAATGGTAGGTTTATTTGAACAGTGAGAGACAGAATAACAACAAAAAAATCCAGGAAAACGCATGTCAAAAATGTTATAAATTGATTTGCATTTTAATGAGGGAAATAAGTATTTGACCCCCTCTCAATCAGAAAGATTTCTGGCTCCCAGGTGTCTTTTTATACAGGTAACGAACTGAGATCAGGAGCACACTCTTAAAGGGAGTGCTCCTAATCTCAGCTTGTTAACTGTATAAAAGACACCTGTCCACAGAAGTAATCAATCAATCAGATTCCAAACTCTCCACCATGGCCAAGACCAAAGAGCTCTCCAAGGATGTCAGGGACAAGATTGTAGACCTACACAAGGCTGGAATGGGCTACAAGACCATCGCCAAGCAGCTTGGTGAGAAGGTGACAACAGTTGGTGCGATTATTCGCAAATGGAAGAAACACAAAAGAACTGTCAATTTCCCTCGGCCTGGGGCTCCATGCAAGATCTCACCTCGTGGAGTTGCAATGATCATGAGAACGGTGAGGAATCAGCCCAGAACTACACGGGAGGATCTTGTCAATGATCTCAAGGCAGCTGGGACCATAGTCACCAAGAAAACAATTGGTAATGCACTACGCCGTGAAGGACTGAAATCCTGCAGCGCCCGCAAGGTCCCCCTTCTCAAGAAAGCACATATACAGGGCCGTCTGAAGTTTGCCAATGAACATCTGAATGATTCAGAGGAGAACTGGGTGAAAGTGTTGTGGTCAGATGAGACCAAAATCGAGCTCTTTGGCATCAACTCAACTCGCCATGTTTGGAGGAGGAGGAATGCTGCCTATGACCCCAAGAACACCATCCCCACCATCAAACATGGAGGTGGAAACATTATGCTTTGGGGGTGTTTTTCTGCTAAGGGGACAGGACAACTTCACCGCATCAAAGGGACAATGGACGGGGCCATGTACCGTCAAATCTTGGGTGAGAACCTCCTTCCCTCAGCCAGGGCATTGAAAATGGGTCGTGGATGGGTATTCCAGCATGACAATGACCCAAAACACACGGCCAAGAAAAAGCACATTAAGGTCCTGGAGTGGCCTAGCCAGTCTCCAGACCTTAATCCCATAGAAAAGCTGTGGAGGGAGCTGAAGGTTCGAGTTGCCAAACGTCAGCCTCGAAACTTTAATGACTTGGAGAAGATCTACAAAGAGGAGTGGGACAAAATCCCTCCTGAGATGTGTGCAAACCTGGTGGCCAACTACAAGAAACGTCTGACCTCTGTGATTGCCAACAAGGGTTTTACCACCAAGTACTAAATCATGTTTTGCAGAGTGGTCAAATACTTATTTCCCTCATTAAAATGCAAATCAATTTATAACATTTTTGACATGCGTTTTTCTGGATTTCTTTGTTGTTTATCTGTCTCTCACTGTTCAAATGAACCTACCATTAAAATTATAGACTGATAATGTCTTTGTCAGTGGGCAAACGTACAAAATCAGCAGGGGATCAAATACTTTTTTCCCTCACTGTATCTATATCCACAGTAAAACGAGTCCTATATCGACATAACCTGAAAGGCCGCTCAGCAAGGAAGAAGCCACTGCTCCAAAACCGCCATAAAAAAGCCAGACTACGGTTTGCAACTGCACATGGTGACAAAGAACATACTTTTAGAACTGTTTGGCCATAATGACCATCGTTATGTTTGGAGGAAAAAGGGGACAGCTTGCAAGCCGAAGAACACCATCCCAACCGTGAAGCACGGAGGTGGCAGCATCATGCTGTGGGGGTGCTTTGCTGCAGGAGGGACTGGTGCACTTCACAAAATAGATGGCATCATGAGGAAGGAAAATTATGTGGATATATTGAAGCAACATCTCAAGACATCAGTCAGGAAGTGCAAGCTTGGTCGCAAATGGGTCTAGCACATCACAGATAGTAAATTGTTAAAATGAAAACTGATTGACTAGAAGTTGACGGGTTAACCATTGAGTCAGCTAGAGGCTGGCAGAGGGAAGAGCAGTCGATTGACTGACCAGGGTCAATTAAACCATTGTTTCTCTCAAATAAAAAGCCTGGCGAGATAAAATGATTATTATAAGCATCACTTATCCCATTCTTTTCAGTTATGATGCCAGAGTCTGACAGAACTTGCCTAGGCAGGGAAGAAGAGGGATTTGTACGCTTCAGTGCATTTACTGTTTTCCAAAATTTAGAAGGATCACCAGAGATAGAGCTTAAAAAATAGCTTGATTTAGTTTTCTTAATCGAGATAGTACATCTGTTTCTCAATTGTCTGAAAGATTGCCAGTCCACTACAGAGTCAGTTTTCCCTCAAATCAAATCAAATTGTATTGGTCACATACACATATTTAGCAGCTGTTATGTCGGGTGTAGCGAAATGCTTGTGTTCCTAGCTCCAACAGTGCAGTAGTATCTAACAATTCACAACAATACACACAAATCTAAAAGTAAAAGAATGGAATTAAGAAATATATAAAAATTAGGATGAGCAATGTCGGAGTGGCATTGACTAAAATAGAGTAAAACACAATACAGTATATACATATGAGATGAGTAAAGCGGTATGTAAGCATTATTAAAGTGACTAGTGTTCCATTATTAAAGTGGCCAGTGATTCCATGTCTATGTGTATTGGGCAGCAGCCTCTAAGGTGCAGGGTTGAGTAACCGGGTGGTAGCTGGCTAGTGATGGCTATTTAACAGTCTGGGATAAGGAGAGATTGAAAATGTCCGAAACCACTCCAGCCAGCTGGTCTGCGCATGCTCTGAGGACGCGGCTAGGGATGACGTCTGGACCGGCAGCCTTGCGAGGGTTAACCCGCTTAAACTTCTTACTCACGTCGGCCACGGAGAACGAGTCCACAGTCCTGGGGAGCGGCCCACGTTGGTGGCACTGTGTATTCCTCAAAGAGGTAAAAAAAGGTGTTTAGCTTGTCCGGGAGCAAGACGTCATGGTCCGTGACGTGGCTGGTTTTCCCTTTTTGTAATCCATGATTGCCTGTAGACCCTGCCACATACGTCTCGTGTCTGAGCCGTTGAATAGGGTTAGATCTATCTTTGACTCTGAATTGTTTAAAAGGGCCATGTTTATCTGCCAGAGGAATAAATATGGAGGATACATTTTCTAGGGCCAACTCAGGGTCAAATACAAGAGACCTACATGAATTTGGCCAATAGAAACTCTCGTTTTTGTTGCAAAACGTTTTCCATTTGGAGTAAACGGTTTCTGTTGCAAACATTTTGCAACAGAATCGGCGGAATGAATAAACCCCCCGCCGCACCTTCCCCTGTAGGCTCACAGGTGCTCTGCCCACGTGATAAACGAATGGGCCAATCAAATGCCCGCATTACAGTGACATCTACACCAGCGTATGTGATTTGCTGACTAAAGTGGTACACAGGTGTCTGGTTCTCCGAAAGTGTTGCATTTCAGACCGAAACCAAGAGGTTGTCCTTAAACATATTGTTCTCTGAAGGCTGTTTGTTGTTATAGAATCATTTGTACAAATTTTTAGACGTGTTTTTAACTCTTACCAAGTCCTGAAGAATTTCAACGCCGCTATTGTGGACAGTAGGTTTAAATGAAAATTAACAACTTGATTTAGAGCACAAGACTTCTCAAGAATATTACAGTTTTTTTTGAAAGTTTGAGGCTACCTGAAAGTCGCCTGTCGCTCGAAAATGATACCGAAATCAGAGTTTTATGTTAGGCTTTTTTGCTGTTTCACAGGTGAGTTATCATATTATCTTTATGCTATGACCTGGTAATGCCAGTGAAGTAGGTCAGTTGTGTCATTTGAATCGACTCATTTACGGGTAAACTGGTTACAAAGGAAATCTGGATGTCACTACCATTGTTTGGGCTACTCCAAAATCAAATTGCCAATTGGCACTTCCACGGTAAGCGTGACGCTGATACTCTGATTTTTCACTTTTAAATAAACCATAACTCTATGCACAAGGACTAATTTGATCAATTTCCACTGAGAATTTTACGAAAACATTTACTTGAAGAACAGTGCAGATACTAAGTTTGGTAACAGAATGACGGTTTACTTTTGGTGCGGTCATTTTGTTACCAAACTTGCATCTGCACTTTGGGCCTAGGCTTGCCCTACTCAGAGTACTCGTGTAGGCCTATGTATGCATTTAAAGGAGAGGGAAAATTATGCTAAAGTGGCCTACCACGTCTAATTCAGCGGTGTAAAATACTTACGTAAAAATTTATTTTGCTATTACAACGTCAAATACCGCAGTCGACTGCAGTTCAAAACTGCAATCTTTTTTTGTAAGGGAATACTTTAAAGTACTACTTAAGTAGTTTTGAGTATCTGTATTTTACAATTTATATTGACAACTTTTACTAAACTACATTCCTAAAGAAAATAATGTGCTTTTTACTCCATACACTTTCCCTAACACCCAAAAGTACCTGTTACATTTTGAATGCTTAGTAGGGCAGGACAATTGTCAAATTCACACACTTATCAAGAGAACATCTCTGGTCATCCCTACTGCCTCTGATCTGGCAGACTCACTAAATGCATTCTTAATTTGTAAATTGTCTAATTGTGCCTCTGGCTATCCGTAAATAAATAAAAAACAAGAAACTGGTGCCATTTGGTTTGCTTCATAAAATACATTTGAAATAATAATATAATATAATAATAATATATGCCATTTAGCAGATGCTTTTATCCAAAGCGACTTAGTCATGCGTGCATACATTTTTGTGTATGGGTGGTCCCGGGGATCGAACCCACTACCTTGGTGTTACGCCGTGCTCTACCATCTGAGCTACAGAGGACCTTTTATGATTTATACTTTAACTTTTGATACTTAAGTATATTTAAAACCAAATACTTTTAGGCTTTTACTCAAGTAGTATTTTACTGGGTGACTTTCACTTTTACCTTAATAGAAAATGACTCAAGTATGACAATTGAGTACTTTTTCCACCCCTGGTCTAATTCAGATTCCCTCCACTGTCTCAGGTATCTTGGTTTGTCATGCTCAGGTGGAGTGTGGTCAACCACTCCTGGAAAACAGGATTGTTGGAGGAGTAGATGCATCGCAGGGGGCATGGCCGTGGCAGGTGGATATTCAGGTAGGTCACTGCTGCATCAAGGTATGGATTAAACTAAATGCATGAAGCCATGTTTTAGTGTGGATGTTGGTCGTCATGCTGACCTGCTGAGAGAGGAATGTTTTGCTGATTCACCAATCCTCTTTCCCCCGCTCTTGGTCTTTAGACAGAGAAGGATGGTCATATCTGTGGGGGCTCCATCATCACTCAGGAGTGGGTGCTGTCTGCTGCCCACTGCTTCCCAAAGTAAGTGTCCACCAGTGGCGGCTCCTCAGGAGGAAGGGGAGGACCATCCTAATCGGTGAATTACATAAAACTAGTGAAACATTTATAAAAAAAAGTTATCCTGTTTAGATACAACTATACTAAATATATTCCCGTCACCAAATAACTGATTAAAACACAGTTTTGCAATGGTCTACAGTAACCTACAGTCTCCGTTGTCTCAAGGCTTAAAAATCCTCCTTTAACCTCTCGCCTCACCTTCATCGAAGTGGATTTAACAAGTGACATCAATAAGGGATCATAGCTTTCACCTCGTCATTCTGTCATGGAAACAGCAGGTGTTCTTAATGTTTTGTCAGTATGTCTAAATTAAATCAAATCACATTTTATTTGTCACATACACGTGTTTAGCAGATGTTATAGTGGGTGTAGCGAAATGCTTGTGCTTCTACTCCGACAGTGCAGTAATATCTAACAATTTCACAACATATACCCAATACATACAAAACTAGTAAGGAATGGGGTTTAATAATATATACATATATGGACAAGCAATGACAGAGCGGCATGGACTAAGATGCAGAAGAATATTATAGAATGCAGTATATACATATGAGATGAGTAGTGCAAGATATGTAAACATTATTATTAAAGTGACTAGTGTTCCATTTCTTAAAGTGGCCAGTGATTTCAATAGGGAGCAGCAGCCTCTAATGTGCTAGTGATGGCTATTTAACAGTCTGATGGCCTTGGGATAGAAGCTGTTTTTCATTCTCTCGGTCCCAGCTTTGATGCACCTGTACTGACCTCGCCTTCTGGATGATAGCAGGGTGAACAGGCAGTGGCTCAGGTGGTTGATTTCCTTGATGATCTTATAATATGAATAATATAATATGCCATTTAGCAGACACTTTTATCCAAAGCGACTTACAGTCATGCGTGCATACATTTTTTTTGTGTATGGGTGGTCCCGGGGATCGAACCCACTACCTTGGCGTTACAAGCGCCGTGCTCTACCATCTTTTTGGCCTTCCTGTGACATCGGGTGTTGTATGTGTCTTGGATGGCGGGTAGTTTGCCCCCGGTAATGCGTTCGGCAGACCGCACCACCCTCTGGAGCTTTCCACCTTCTCTGCTGCGGTCCCGTCAATGTGGATAGGGGGGTGCACCCTCTGCTGTTTCCTGAAGTCCACGATCATCTCCTTTGTTTTGTTGATGTTGAGTGATATGTTATTTTCCTGGCACCACACTCCCAGAGCCCTCACCTCCTCCCTGTAGGCGGTCTCGTCATTGTTGGTAATCAAGCCTACTACTATCAAGCCTACTACTGTTGTCGTCTGCAAACTTGATGATTGAGTTGGAGGCGTACTTGGCCACGCAGTCATGGGTGAACAGGGAGTACAGTAGGGGGCTGAGCATGCACCCTTGTGGGGCCACAATGTTGAGGATCAGCGAAGTGGAGATGTTGTTTCCTACCTTCACCACCTGGGGGCGCCCCGTCAGGAAGGCCAGGACCCAGTTGCACAGGGCTGGGTTCGGGCCTCAAGCTTAATGATGAGCTTGGAGGGTACTATGTTGTTGAATGCTGAGCTATAGTCAATGAACAGCATTCTTACATAGGTATTCCTCTTGTCCAGATGGGATAGGGCAGTGTGATGGCGATTGCATCGTCTGTGGATCTATTGGGGCGGTAAGCAAATTTGAAGTGGGTCTAGGGTGACCGGTAAGGTAGAGGTGATATGATCCTTGACTAGTCTCTCAAAGCACTTCATGATGACAGAGGTGAGTGCTACGGGGTGATAGTCATTTAGTTCAGTTACCTTTGCTTTCTTGGGTACAGGAACAATGGTGGCCATCTTGACGCATGTGGGAACAGCAGACTGGGAAAGGGAGAGATTGAATATGTCCATAAACACACCAGCCGAATGCTGCCGTCTATCCACAGTTTCTGGTTAGTGTAGGTTTTAATAGTCACAGTGGGCACAACATCACCTATACACTTCCTGATAAACTCTGTCACTGTTTCGGTGTATACGTCTAAATTATTTTTGGAAGCTACCCGGAACATATCCCAGTCCGCGTGATCAAAAGAATCTTGAAGCGTGGATTCCGATTGGTCAGACCAGTGTTGAATATTCCTTAGCACGGGTACTTCCTGTTTGAGTTCCTACCTATAGGAAGGGAGAAGCAAAATGGAGTCGTGGTCAGATTTGCCAAAAGGAAGGCGGGGGAGGGCCTTATAACCATCCCAGAAGTTTGAATAGCAATGGTCGAGGATTTTAGCAGCGCGAGTACAACAGTCGATATGTTGATAGAACTTCGGCAGCCTAGTCCTCAAATTTGCTTTGTTAAAATCCCCAGCTACAATAAATGCAGCCTCAGGATATGTGGTTTCCAGTTTGCATAAGTTCCAGTGAAGTTCTTTTGAGGGCCGTCGTGGTATCGGCTTGAGGGGGGATATACACGGCCGTGACTATAACCGAATAAAATTATCTTGGGAGATAATACGGTCTGCATTTGATTGTGAGATATTCTAGGTCGGGTGATTGACCGCGATTGATAATAGACAGTACTGTGCAGCCGTCTTCATCGACCTGGCCAAGGCTTTCGACTCTGTCAACCACCGCATTCTTATTGGCAGACTAAATAGCTTTGGTTTCTCAAATGACTGCCTCGCCTGGTTCACCAACTACTTCTCAGATAGAGTTCAGTGTGTCAAAATCGGAGGGCCTGTTGTCTGGACCTATGGCAGTCTCTATGGGGGTGCCACAGGGTTCAATTCTTGGGCCGACTCTTTTCTCCGTGTTGTGATGTCACGAGAGGCTACACAGCTTTCAGCGGGATTGCTCAAGTAGTGCAAGGAGACCAGGTTCAACCAAAACAAGGATTTTATTAAAGGTCTTGGGAAACTAACGAAAGTATAACACAATTCTGTTCTCTGGTGGCTCTTTAAGGGTTAACAGTTCAGGGATGTCTCTTCCACATCCAAAATCATAACTCTCCCTCGCTCAAATAACTTTTCCCCAGTCTTACTGTATTCCACGTTGCAGCTAGTGGCCAACCCAGCAAAACGTCCTTCCAAATGTCCCACACGTATTTCCACAGGTGCATATATCCAAAGGTGAGTATTTCCCAAAGGTAAGTATCTCCAAATCCTTATATTCCTCATGGAAGTGGACGTGCAGCACTCTTGTCCTCCAGAGAGCCCAGCTTGGAGACTGTGTTTCTTCCCTTCAACAAAAACCTTCAGCTCATCAGCTCCTGACTGGTTTCAGCTGCGTGGGAAGATTGGCCATAGAGGGTTGGAGTTCCCGACCATACCAGCAGATGGAGCCATAGCTGTCTGGGTTTGCAGCCATCTCAGGGGGATGTAACGTCCCTCCAGGACACAGCCTCTCGTGACATCACACATCCCCCTCCTCGGGACCGACGTCCTCGTCGGGGTAAAGGCAGCGAAGAAGGCATCACGCCGGGAGAGGGCGTCCGCATTGCCGTGGTGCTTGCCAGACGGCTCTCTCTTCAACTCCTCCAACTCTAGGACCAGGGACTCAGCCTCCTGTTGTCTCTCCTTGAGTTTCTTACTGAAACGCATCAGCCTTGGTTTTAGCAGAGTTTAGCTTCTGTTGAGCAGCTTTCAGTTCCTTCTCTCTCTCTGCCTCCGCATTCTTCATCTTGTTCTCCAACACCTTGTACTTCTCCTCTGCCTTCTTCTGGACCTCCTTACTACTGCGCAGGGTCTCCTCACACTCCTCGATGGTCCTGCGCAGCCTCTCCAGCTCCTCCTGTTGCTTAGGGAAGGAGCTCTGTTGGAGTTTAGCCTGGAGGATATCTAACTCTTCTGTCTTCATGTCTAACTGTTGCTTTAACAAACGATACCTCTCAGCGGTCCCCTTCAGACCAGACAGTTCTTTGTCCAGATTCTGTAGCTCCGTCTCTGTGTCGGTCTGGGCACCTGCCATCCCTATCAGAGCCCGGGCGGGAGTGAGTAACTCGGAGGATTGCACCGGAGCCTTCCCAGGATGAGTCTTGCCTCTCCGTTTCCGAGGTACTCGGGTTATCCTCTCCTGAGACTCTCTCCAGAGTGGGTAAAAGGCTGGGCAGTCTCGTCCAATTAGGACAGGGACGGGGAGGGAATCAACCACCCCCGCCGTCGTGTGTATGGTTCCCCGTGTGCTGGTCATTGTAAGTTCAGTAATGGGGTATTCTCTGGTGTCCCCATGGACACAGGAAACTGGGAGGACTTTCCCCGGGGTCAGACACGTTGGGCCCACCAAATCCTTACGCACCAGGGTGGCCCGGCTACCAGAATCCAGTAAGGCCTCCACATCATGGTGATTCACAGTTACCGGGCAGGTGGGGGTCGATCTGGGCCGCCATCTACGACTCCCAAGAGCGAGGCAAAACGGTGTGTGGGTGCTGAGCTGGAGGACTCCGCAGTGGGCATAGGTTCATCGGCTGGTTTCCCACACTGCCAGGAGATATGTCCCATCTCCCCACACCGGTAACACTGTCGAGTTTCCCCCTCCTGGTGTACTCTTCTTGGACCCGCCTGGTTTCTGGCTCCCCCCTGGAGCCGGGATAAGTCCTGACGTGGCTGGGTTCGAGACCTTGGGGTCCTTTGGACGGGTTCTTCCCATTTGTGGTGGGGCCGCACTCCTGGGGTCTTTTCGGGAAGCATTCAGCATCTCCGCTGTGGCCTGGTACTTTTCCACAGCTTCCACGGTCAGATCAGCCGTGGTCAAGGCCTGTTGACTGATGAACCGTTTTGCCTCATAAGGCAGGGCGCGTAGGTAACGATCCACCACAACGGCCTCCACCACCGCCGCTGCTGTATTCCTCTGCGGATCCAGCCATTTCCTTGCGATTCGGACAAGTTCATGCATCTGCGCCCGAGGAGGTTGGTCTGGTTGGAAGGTCCAGCTGTGAAAGCGCTGGGCCATACCAAACTTTGTGAGTCCATATCTGCTGAGGATCTCAGACTTCAGGGCATCATAGTCAGTAACCTGGTCAGGGCCCAGGTCCCGGACAGCATTCAGCGATTCCCCGGTTAGAAAGGGGGGCTAACAGACCAACCCACTGTTGCTTGGGCCAGGCTTCCCTAGTGGCCGTGGCCTCAAATGCATGCAGGTATGCCTCAATGTCATCGGTAGCTCCCATCTTAGATATAAAGTCACTTGCCTTTATTGGGCGGGTATTTTGGACCACCCTCTGTCTCTGCAACTGCAATTCCTCTGCCTTCAGAAGGTTGGCTTTCTTTTGCTCCTCCAAGAGAGCCACGTTTGCTTGCATCTGGGCTTGCTGGCCAGCAACAAGGGCTTTCAATATGTCCTCCATTTCAGTCGGCGGGGAGCCTACGGCCAACTTGGAAAACTGGGTGATCAAACCTTCGGTATCCTCCTCTGACATGCACTATTAACGCTTGAGCGTGCCTGTATTCTCCACCATCTGTGATGTCACGAGAGGCTACACAGCTTTCAGCGGGATTGCTCAAGTAGTGCAAGGAGACCAGGTTCAACCAAAACAAGGATTTTATTAAAGGTCTTGGGAAACTAACGAAAGTATAACACAATTCTGTTCTCTGGTGGCTCTTTAAGGGTTAACAGTTCAGGGATGTCTCTTCCACATCCAAAATCATAACTCTCCCTCGCTCAAATAACTTTTCCCCAGTCTTACTGTATTCCACGTTGCAGCTAGTGGCCAACCCAGCAAAACGTCCTTCCAAATGTCCCACACGTATTTCCACAGGTGCATATATCCAAAGGTGAGTATTTCCCAAAGGTAAGTATCTCCAAATCCTTATATTCCTCATGGAAGTGGACGTGCAGCACTCTTGTCCTCCAGAGAGCCCAGCTTGGAGACTGTGTTTCTTCCCTTCAACAAAAACCTTCAGCTCATCAGCTCCTGACTGGTTTCAGCTGCGTGGGAAGATTGGCCATAGAGGGTTGGAGTTCCCGACCATACCAGCAGATGGAGCCATAGCTGTCTGGGTTTGCAGCCATCTCAGGGGGATGTAACGTCCCTCCAGGACACAGCCTCTCGTGACATCACAGTGTATATCAATGATGTCGCTCTTGCTGCTGGTGACTCTCAGATCCACCTCTACGCAGACGACACCATTTTGTATACATCTGGCCCTTCATTGGACACTGTGTTAACAAACCTCCAAACGAGCTTCAATGCCATACAACACTCCTTCAGTAGCCTCCAACTGCTCTTAGTAAAACTAAATGCATGCTTTTCAATCGAACGCTGCTGGCACCCGCCCACCCGACTAGAATCACCACTCTCGACGGGTCTGACCTAGAGTATGTGGACAACTACAAATACCTAGGTGTCTGGTTAGACTGTAAACTCTCCTTCCAGACTCACATAAAGAATCTCCAATCCAAAGTTAAATCTAGAATCGGCTTCCTATTTCGCAACAAAGCCTCCTTCCCTCATGCTGCCAAACATGCCCTCGTAAAACTGACTATCCTACCGATCCTTGACTTCGGCGATGTCATTTACAAAATAGCCTCCAACACTCTACTCAGCAAATTGGATGTAGTCTATCACAGTGCCATCCGTTTTGTCTCCAAAGCCCCATACACTATCCACCACTGTGACCTGTACGCTCTTGTTGGCTGGTCCTCACTACATGTTCGGTCGTCAAACCCACTGGCTCCAGGCCATCTATAAATCACTGCTAGGCAAATCCCCGCCTTATCTTAGCTCATTGGTCACCATAGCAGCACCCACCCGTAGTCTGCGCTCCAGCAGGTATATCTCACTGGTCATTCCCAAAGCCAACACCTCCTTTGGCCGCCATTCCTTCCAGTTCTCTGCTGCCAATGACTGGAACGAATTGCAAAAATCTCTGAAGCTGGAGACACTTATCTCCCTCACTAACTTTAAGCATCAGTTGTCAGAGCACCTTACCGATCACTGCACCTGTACACAGCCCATCTGAAATTAGCCCACCCAACTACCTCATCCCTATATTGTTATTTATTTTGCTCTTTTGCACCCCAGTATCTCTATTTGCACATAATCTCTTGCACATCTAGCATTCCAGTGTTAATACTATTGTAATTATTTTGCACTATAGCCTATTTATTGCCTTACCTCCATAACTTGCTACATTTGCACACACTGTATATATATTTTCTGTTATATTTTTGACTTTGTTTTTTTTACCCCATATGTAACTCTGTTGTTTTTATCGCACTGCTTTGCTTTCTTGGCCAGGTCGCAGTTGTAAATGAGAACTTGTTCTCAACTGGCTTAACCTGGCTTACCTGGTTAAATAAAGGTGAAATAAAAAATAAAAAACAGAAGGACTCGAGTTCCTGTATGTTACTACAATTACACCATGAGTTGTTAATCATGAAACACACACCTCCGCCCTTCTGCTTCCTGGAGAGATATTTATTCCTGTCTGCGTGATGAGAACGCATCTGGCTGGACCGTTTGACAGAATATCCCAAGAGAGCCATGTTTCCGTGAACCTGAGTATGTTACAGGTCTTGATGTCTCTCTGGAAAGAAATCCTTGCCCGTAGTTCATCGACTTTGTTAACCAAAGATTGAACATTAGCGAGTAGGATACTTGGAAGCGGTGGGTGGTGTGCGCGCTTCCTAAATCGAACCAGCAGGCCGCTCCAAGTGCCTCTCCTCCGCCGGCGACGTTTTGGGTCAGCCGCTGGAATCAGTTCAGTTGTCCTGGGGAGAGCAAACAAAGGATCTGCTTCGGGAAAGTCGTATTCCTGGTCGTAATGCTGGTGAGTTACCGCCACTCTGATATCCAATAGTTTTTCCCGGCTGTATGTAATGATGCAGAACACTTTCTGAGCTAATAATGTAAAAAATAATACATAAAAAACAAAATACTGCAAAGTTTGCTAAGAGCTAGTCGCGAGGCCGCCATCTTCATCGGCGCCAGTTTACCACTGTGTGTAGCTATTAGCGATGCTAATGATGGCGTAACTGTTTTCGGGTAGTTGGAAAGGCAATAAAAAGGTAACTACCTGGCAGAATCATGATTATTTGCCTCAATCCAGTGGCCATTTAGTTTTGACAACTCCATCACAAGTGTGCTACAGAAACATTGTGTGCCAAACACAACTGTATGGCTGGTGCACACCTGAATTAAAGGGTAACTACACAAAAATAATCTACATTTCTCAGGTTTTTCCCAGACCTCAAATGGTCCCATGATGTGGTTTAAGCATTGTTGTGGACTTACAGTGAGGGGAAAAAAGTATTTGATCCCCTGCTGATTTTGTACGTTTGCCCACTGACAAAGAAATGATCAGTATATAATTTTAATGGTAGGTTTATTTGAACAGTGAGAGACAGAATAACAACAAAAAAATCCAGAAAAATGCATGTCAAAAATATTCTAAATTTATTTGCATTTTAATGAGGGAAATAAGTATTTGACCCCCTCTCAATCAGAAAGATTTCTGGCTCCCAGGTGTCTTTTTATACAGGTAATGAACTGAGATTAGGAGCACACTCTTAAAGGGAGTGCTCCTAATCTCAGTTTGTTACCTGTATAAAAGACACCTGTCCACAGAAGCAGTCAATCAATCAGATTCCAAACTCTCCACCATGGCCAAGACCAAAGAGCTCTCCAAGGATGTCGGAGACAAGATTGTAGACCTACACAAGGCTGGAATGGGCTACAAGACCATCGCCAAGCAGCTTGGTGAGAAGGTGACAACAGTTGGTGCGATTATTCGCAAATGGAAGAAACACAAATTAATTGTCAATCTCCCTCGGCCTGGGGCTCCATGCAAGATCTCACCTCGTGGAGGTGCAATGATCACGAGAACGGTGAGGAATCAGCCCAGAACTACACGGGAGGATCTTGTCAATGATCTCAAGGCAGCTGGGACCATAGTCACCAAGAAAACAATTGGTAACACACTACGCTGTGAAGGACTGCAATCCTGCAGCGCCCGCAAGGTCCCCTGCTCAAGAAAGCACATATACAGGCCCATCTGAAGTTTGCCAATGAACATCTGAATGATTCAGAGGAGAACTGGGTGAAAGTGTTGTGGTCAGATGAGACCAAAATCGAGCTCTTCGGCATCAACTCAACTTGCCGTGTTTGGAGGAGGAGGAATGCTGCCTATGAGCCCAAGAACACCATCCCCACCGTCAAACATGGAGGTGGAAACATTATGCTTTGGGGGTGTTTTTCTGCTAAGGGGACAGGACAACTTCACCGCATCAAAGGGACGATGGACGGGGCCATGTACCGTCAAATCTTGGGTGAGAACCCCCTTCCCTCAGCCAGGGCATTGAAAATGGGTCGTGGTTGGGTATTCCAGCATGACAATGACCCAAAACACACGGCCAAGGCAACAAAGGAGTGGCTCAAGAAGAAGCACATTAAGGTCCTGGAGTGGTCTTGCCAGTCTCCAGACCTTAATGCCATAGAAAATCTGTGGAGGGAGCTGAAGGTTCGAGTCGGCAAACGTCAGCCTCGAATCCTTAATGACTTGGAGAAGATCTGAAAGAGGAGTGGAACAAAATCCCTCCTGAGATGTGTGCAAACCTGGTGGCCAACCACAAGAAACGTTTGACCTCTGATTGCCAACGGGTTGTGCCACCAAGTACTAAGTCATGTTTTGCAGAGGGGTCAAATACTTATTTCCCTCATTTAAAATGCTAATCAATTTAAAACATTTTTGACGTGTGTTTCTGGATTTTTGTTATTCTTTCTCTCACTGTTCAAATAAACCTACCATTCAAATTATAGACTGATCATTTCTTTGTCAGTGGGCAAACATACAAAATCAGCAGGGGATCAAATACCTTTTTCCCTCACTGTAGAACATTCCATTTGGTTGTTTTTCTATAAAAAAATAAATAAAAAAAAAATATTTTTGAGAGTAAGAACTGGGGGGAAATCTCCCAGCTTTTTAAATTCTGCACTCTGGAGGATTTTGCAGAAAAGAACACAAGGCACTTTGAAATTGGCAATGAATACATTTTGCACTTTAAGTATTTTCTTTGGTACAGTAAATCTATTTAAGAACACAAGGGTATGCTAATTTAAAAGATGGCTAGTCATTATTTGCCTGGTTCTGTATAGAATGCAGGCACGTTATGGGACACAGGTCAGGTCATTATCAATTATTAAAAAATAAAATAAAAAATCTGCTGATGCCACCAACCTAAGTTGCTTCCACCTGTGGAAAAAGTTAGTGTAGAACCCTGATAGTTGAACAGTTTTGAACAAATTGATTTCTTAAATTAAGGAGAAGCAGCATATGGCTATGTCTTGTTGTGTGATATATTTTGTCTTAGTTTACCTTTCACTTAACTAATGCAACTAGTTTTTGCTTTCTCAACAACCTGACTCAAACAGAGAGGAACGCTATTTATGTTAGCTAGCATGCTAAGACTATCCAGCACTGCAACTCCTCCAAGTCAAGGTAAGCTTTCGGTTTTATTAATTTATTGCCACCGGGGCCTGCCGGTGTAATTGCTTAACTGCTTACTGTACTGTGTGATTGTACACACAGATTGGATTGTGGGTTTACTAACGCGTTCGTTCTAGTTTGTTGACTATCCTTATTATGGTGACAACGATGTAGGCTGTGTAGCGGTTATGGTATGAAGGTTTGGCTTGGAGAGGTTTTTTGCACCTGGTCACACAGCTGTTGTGCACTGAAGTCTCTGTAGCTCAATTGGTAGAGCATGGCACTTGTAACGCCAGGGTAGTGGGTTCGATCCCCGGGACCACCCATACGTAAAAATGTATGCACACATGACTGTAAGTCGCTTTGGATAAATGCATCTGCTAAATGGCATGTTATTAAGTCCACACAAGACGGGAAAAGGTCAAATCAAATGTTATTTGTCACATGCTTCGTAAAAAAACAGGTGTAGACTAACGTGAAATGCTTACTTACGGATCCTTTTCAAACAATGCAGAATTAAATATAATATATTTTTTAATACATTTAATATAAGGATTAAATGCACAGTGAATAACAATGAGTAAAAATAACATGGCTATGTACAGGGAGTTCCAGTACCGAGTCGATGGAGCAGAGGTAGTTGAGGTAACTATGTACATATAGGTGGGGTGAAGTGACTTGGCAACAGGATAGATAATAGACCGTAGTAGGAGCAGCGTGTGTGGTGTCAGTATGCATGTGTGTGCGTGTTGTCTGTGTGTGTGGGTAGAGTCCAGTGTGTGTTTTAGTCGGTGCAAGAGTTAGTACCAAAAAAGAAGTCAATGCAGATAGTCCGGGTAGCCATTTGTTTAGCAATTTAGCGGTCATATAGCTTGGGTGTAGAAGCTGTTCAGGGTCCTGTTGAATCCAGACTTGGTGCACTGGTACCATTTGCCGTGCAGTAGCAGAGAGAATAGTCTATTGCTTGGGTGGCTGGAGTCTTTTTGAAAAATGTTTAGCGGTCCTGGATGGCAGGGAGCTCAGGCCCCAGTGATGTACTGGGCCGTACTCACCACCAATGTTCCCTCTAATTGTTTTCAGCACTGAGCAAATTTCAGGTCTGCTGAGCGCCAACTTGAACATTGTGAAAATTCTGTCCAACTTCCAGCGCATTTACTGTGAACACTGAGGCTGTACCCGCTTTAAGTTAGTTTCAGACAGTGGTCAAGTAGACTACTGTTGCTATTTGATCATAATGTAGGGTTACCAGAGTGGCCTACCGTCAAAAACAATGGAGAAAATGCATCCCAGAACAGCTATTTCCATGTTAAAATGTTAGTCTCCTGTAGCTCAGTTGGTAGAGCATGGCGCTTGCAACGTCAGGGTTGTGGGTTCGTTTCCCATGGGGGGCCAGTATGAAAAATGTATGCACTCACTAACGTCGCTCTGGATAAGAGTGTCTGCTAAATGACTAAAATGTAAAATGTTATATCATTCAGCTTAGAGTAGCAGCCAATGTGTGGTGTTCGATGTAGGCCTACATTCCATGAGACTTGAAAAACAACATGCAGGGCTTGACATTAACCTGTTTATCCACTTGTCCTTCAGACAAGGAAGTGACTGAATGTTTGACGCAAGAAACGACTTAAAAAAAATAAAATGCATTTTTATTCCCATACCATTATTAGAGAATCAGACAAGTTATGCTACCCTCTGCCTATTGGCTATTTAGCTTCTTCAAGCCTGTTTTAAAATACAACACTGCCCCTTTAAGACAAAAAAGCTCTTTACCCGACTCACTTTTCAAAGATGTCTAGAAATGTACACATTTTGTGCTCTTGTAGGAAGCAATCACTTCCCCATTGCTGACGACAAATGATCTATAACTGGTCTAATAACTCACTAACTAGCAAAGGATATGAACAAATGTGCACAAGTGGCTACATGCAGCTCTCGCTTTGATCTCAAAACAAGCGCATCTACTCCCGACCGCTCATGCTGTAAACACAGTCCAGTTCATATATGGCAATGGTTTATTTGCATGTCTAGGGTGTGATTTCTCTAGGCTCATGCCTCTTGTAGAACAGTAAAGCTGTCATGTTACTGATTCGGTTTGTTCACAGAT
The DNA here is from genome assembly GCF_020615455.1 of Coregonus clupeaformis. NCBI lineage: Eukaryota > Metazoa > Chordata > Actinopteri > Salmoniformes > Salmonidae > Coregonus > Coregonus clupeaformis. Next base: position 46,693,364 of record NC_059214.1, on the reverse strand, counting down.
CGAATATCAATTTAATTATTTACTATTTTGTGGCTGTGCGAGTTAACGTACTACTTCAAGTACAAAGGCTTTGGGGGAACACCTCTACAGTCAGTATGTAATCTCGAAAACACAGAACAAAAATGTTGTAATTGCATCAGATGCTCAATCAGGTTCTGGGGGGGGAGATGTAGGTGAGAAGATTCTAATGAGATTATCAAAGTCTCCCCTCCCCCTAAATGGACATTCTCAGCCCAAGCATGGGCCAAATGTCCCCTCCACTTCCGGGATTCGAAAAAGATGCGAACACATTCAAAATCGTGAATCTGCGCACCGGAACACAAGTTTGTTGACAGACCCTAAGATGCCATCCTACAGTATGTTATGTGCTTCTGTCCACAAGAGATCAGTCAGTATGCCAGGACCCCAAAATAAAAGGCGCAGGGTCATCTTTCAAAGTATTTTATTTAGTACAAGACTAGTACATGCATTAGAATTTCTCTGTAACGAAAGCTCAATCGCTGTCCCAAATGGTAACCTATTCCCATATAGTGCACTACTTTTGACCAGGGCCCATAGTGTACCATTTGGGATACAGACAATGTATTTTGTGGTAGTAGACCCCAGTAGCACCTGTTTGTAAAACACAGCCCTATTCTAGGTAGTGTATCCACACGCTGAAATACTATGCAATCCTAGGCTGAGTGTGTAACTCATCCTTAAGCTGCGTTTTCAGTTACATGCACATTTCTTAAAGGCCCACTCCTCCATCTGAAAAACGGCAGCCCCACCACTTGGATTGCTATAAAGCTTAGCAATGGGGCTGGAGAAATGTAATCGCACTCAAATTCATAAATGGAGTTATGGATGCAGTGACTGAATGTCCATGAGTTCAACATGATAGTTGTAACTATATCCTGAAAGTATACCTTCACGAAGACTGTGTTTACAAACAATGGAGTAAAACAGCCTGATATTTTGGTTTTAGGGGTTAGTTAGACAGTTGAACCAAGCTCATTGGCACGTATAAATGCCCATTTTTCAATTAATTTTATGATAAAAACGGCTGTAAATATCACTGAGTGGGCCTTAAATTGGGATTGGGCCATAATACTGTTAACATCTAAAGGAAGAAAGATGCCGTCTAATAACAATATGCTCCTCCAAACGGGGTGTGTGAGACGTATGCTATCTGGAGGGTAGAGAAATGAGCAGACACATTTCAGTTGTTAGTTTTAATGTATGGACAAAGTTGTATTTGAACTCTCTCTCCTCCCGTCTTTCCCAGTCCGTTTGACGTGTCGGGCTACACCCTCTACGTTGGCCGTCACCAGCTCAACGGTTTTAACCCCAACGAGATGTCGCACCGCGTGAAGCGCATCGTGATCCCATCCAGCTACTCAGACCCCAATTTTGGACAGGACATGGCCTTGGTGCAGCTGCAGAGCCCTGTCGTCTGGTCGGCGTTTGTCCGGCCCATCTGTCTGCCTGACGCCTGGACACTGTTCCCAGGGGGCCTGCTCTGCTACGTTACAGGCTGGGGAAATATCCGTGACGGGGGTAAGAGAGAATAAGGCATTACCTATATAGCGGCAAAATCAGACTTCCACTTAAAGGGGAACTACGGTAAATTTGGGAAATTTCTCAAAGAGCCGAAACCTCTCTGACTCAGTGGAGGACTGGCTGTCACATGGTCAACTGTTACTCAGAGCGGAGGTAGAGCTAGAGTAATGTCACATGGTTACACCCCCCCTTCCCTCCCTGTAGCGCTAGATGGAACTGTCACAGCGAACATTGTGCTAAAGTCGGCTGTATTTTGAAAACTGCCGGTAACAGTTTTGTTTATGAGGTGTTCCCTCGTTCATGTGTTCCATTTGCAGTAGTCTAAGCCACGGGCTGATATTTTTATTTATTTTTTCTCCTTGCTTGGCAGAAATCTCAGAATGTACCCAAATGTATTGTTGGTGTAGGCATTCTCTCGCTCTCTCCTTTTATTTTTCCTGCCTGCTCACCTTCCCTGGCCTTCTCTCAGTCCCTCTGGGTGGAGTGGGGACACTGCAGCAAGTTAAGGTGCCAATCATCTCGTCGTCTTCCTGTCAGATGATGTACAGCCTGAACCCGCCGGTGACAGTGAACATCCTTTCTGACATGATCTGTGCCGGTTATCAAGAGGGTGGCAGGGACTCCTGCCAGGTACGCTCGCGTCACCAGTGTGTGCATGTGTCTTTTAGAATCTAGTTGACTATGTATTCTGTCTCGTCACTCTGTGTGTGTAATAGTAGACAAGCTTAACTTATTTTTCTTATGTCTTACCCATCTCTCTCTCTGTTCCTCAACAGGGGGACTCTGGAGGACCCCTGGTCTGCCAGATGGTGAACGGGACCTGGGTGCAGGCCGGGGTGGTGAGTTTTGGCCTGGGCTGTGCCAATGCCAACCAGCCCGGCGTCTACGCCAAGGTGTCCACCTTCTCCAGCTTCATCCGCAGCAACATACCAGAGATCAGTCTGTACGGCCGGGCCGGTCCCAACTGGGCCAGCTCCCTGGCCGTGCTGGCTAGCTCCCTGGCCACTCTACTAATGGGCCAGCTGCTTTAGATGGGGCTTCCTAAGAGCGCCATATCTTAAAGGGACATTTTATGTCATTTGACCTGAACCTGGTTTTACACTTACCTTGGCTGTAGTAGATGACTGTTTTAGGCACATATTCTGCTTTATTTTAAATTATTTTAATTTACCATATTAATATTATGCCAAAACAACTTTTTGACCAAACTGACGGGACAAAATATGACAATTTATTTCCCAAGTAAGCAGAATCTTTACCTTTCTGGGTCAAGATATGTGTAAAACCAGATGTCAAATTTCATGGAATGTTGCTTTAAAGGAAAGGGCCGAACCTGCGGTGGCATAAACTATACCATGTTGTTTTAATGATGGTTAGATCTTTATACGCAACTCCTCACAAATACAAGTGATTCTGAATATACAAGCTATATAGCTAATCAGCAGAAAAAACAGGGTGATATTATGGGTATTTATAACTTGTGAAATGTAAAGCCATAATAGGTCTGTCTATTTTAGCACACATATTAACGTCTTGTAAAATTAACGTTTTTAAGCTTTAAGTTTCTTATGTTTTTAATGATGAATAAATGATTAAAATGTAAAGTAATTTACGAGAATTGTCACTACATGCATTCTAGAATCTCCATTGTCTTAGTTCTACTCCCATCACCTGGGCCCTGTTTGAATGCTTAAGAAATGCGTCCTTACTTTCCTTGAAGTAATTCCATCTGAATGAGTGAAGGTAGGGTAGTGACCTTCATTTCACCTATCCGTTCAACTTATAGATCTGTGATTATCAAGGAAATTAGGAAGGAAAGATGCATTTCTGAAGTCGGGCTGAATCTCTATGGTCTTTCTTTGATTCCGCACGTCCTCTCTCCTCCTCATAGGGAATTGGAGGAGAAGGTCCAAGGGGAGGATCCTCAGAACTTCTCGTCCAATGCCATATGAGAAGGAGGCAAGGACATGAGGAATCAAGGGAAGACAATTGAGATTCAGTAGCTCATCTTGACCTTTCAGAACACGGCATGCACTTTCTCCACTGCCAAGGAAGCTCAATACTATTTTGAGAATCACATCAAACCCAACGCACAAGGGGACGAGTCGACAGAAGGAACCCCATCATAACTGGCTCAATATTCACACATGCTTTCATGCACAATCACGCAGCCTAGCATATGGCTATGCTGCCCTCAGCATAAGACAATGAAGATACCCCCTCAAGTGGGTACAAGGAACGTTAACTTATTGCTGAGTATTGGACTTTATTACATTGCTTATGGAACAGGAGGACATTAACACAGTGACTCTATGCCAAATAATGAACAATGGACAATATATTGAGGTGTCATACAGATTGGGGCTGCTTCCTGGAGCTACAGAGCATTAAATCCCTTTGTGGACAAAATATAAGTTGGATGCTATTCCCCTACTATTTTGTTTTGTTTTGTGCAACTGCTAATGAAAGATGGCCATTCCCAAATGGGCTACTACACAATTGCTTATATATATAATTTTTATTATTATTATTTTGCTATTGCTCCTACAGCTACAGTATCCTATTTGACTGTTTAGTCTTACTTTTTCCCTTTTTCTTCATTACTAACTCATCCAAGTCTGATACTTTTGGTAGTGTATGTGGACACCTGCTCGTTGAACATCTCATTCCAAAATCATGGGCATTGATAGGGAGTTGCTATAACAGCCTCCACTCTTCTGGGAAGGCTTTCCACTAGGTGTTGGAACATTGCTGCGGGGACTTGCTTCCATTCAGCCACAAGACCATTAGTGAGGTTGGGCACTGATGTTGGGCGATTAGGCCTGGCTCACAGTCAGAGTTCCAATTCATCCCAAAGGTGTTCGATCCGGTTGGGGTTCGGCTCTGTGCAGGCCAGTCAAGTTCTTCCACACCGATCTCGACAAACCATTTCTGTATGGACCTTGCTTTGTGCACTGGGGCATTGTCATGCTGAAACAGGAAAGGACCTTCCCCAAACTGTTGCCACAAAGTTGGCAGCACAGAATCATCTAGAATCTTATTGTATGCTGTAGCGTTAAGATTTCCCTTCACTGGAACTAAGGGGCCTAGCCCAAACCATGAAAAACAACCCCAGACCATTATTCCTCCTCCACCAAACTTTACAGTTGGCACTGGGGCAGGTAGCCTTCTCCTGACATCCGCCAAACCCAGATTTGTCCGTCGGACTGCCCAGAGAACGCGTTTCCACTGCAACAGAGTCCAATGGCTGCGAGCTTTACACCACTCCAGCTGACGCTTGGCATTGCGCATGGTGATCTTAGGGTTGTGTGCGGGTGCCGGGCCATGGAAACCCATTTCATGAAGCTTCCGACAAACAGTTATTGTGCCCCACGTTGCTTCCAGAGGCAGTCTGGAACTTGGTAGTGAGAGTTGTAACCAAGGACAGACAATTTCTTTACGCGCTTCAGCACTCGGTGGTCTCATTCTGTGAGCTTGTGTGGCCTACCACTTCGCGGCTGAGCTGTTGTTGCTCCTAGACGTTTCCACTTAACAATAACAGCACTTACAGTTGACCGGGGCAGCTCTAGCAGGGCAGAAATGTGATGAACTGTTGGAAAGGGGGCATTCTATGACGGTGTCATGTTGAAAGTCACTGAGCTCTTCAGTAAGGCCATTCTACTGCCAATATTTGTCTATTGAGATTGTATGGCTGTGTGCTTGATTTTATACACCTCTCAGCAACGGGTGTGGCTGAAATAGCCGAATCCACTCATTTGAAGGGGTGTCCACATACTTTTGTGTATTTATAGTGTAAACTATTGGAACCAAGACTTAAAAATAACTGATATTGGCACAAGATGGAGGGAGTGTTGGAACATAACTAAAAATAATTACGGTTAATGAAAATTTACAAATTTTATTGGTCACATACATATATTTAGCGGATGTTATTGCGGGTGTAGCGAAATGCTTGTATTCCTAGCTCCGACTGTGCAGTAGTATCTAACAATTCACAACAATACACACATCTAAAGTAAAATAATGGAATTAAGAAATAAATATTAGGACGAGCAATGTCGGAGTGGCATTGACTAAAATACAGTAGAATAGAATACAGTATATACATATGAAATGAGTAAAGCAGTACAGTATGTAAACATGATGACCAGTGATTCCATGTCTATGTATATAGGACAGCAGCCTGTAAGGTGCAGGGTTGAGTAACCGGGTGGTAGCTGGCTAGTGAAGGTATTTAAGTCTGATGGCCTTGAGATAGAAGCTGTCTTTTGGTCCCAGTTTTGATGCACCTGTACTGACCTCGCCTTCTGGATGGTAGAGGGGTGAACAGGCCGTGGCTCGGTGGTTGATTATCTTTTTGGCCTTCCTGTGACATCAGGTGCTGTAGGTGTTCTGGAGGGCAGGTAGTTTGCCCCCGGTGAAGCGTTGGGCATACTGCACCACCCGCAAACGCAGGGCTCTCCAGAGGGTGGTGCAGTCTGCCCAACGCATCACCGGGGGCAAACTACATGCCGTACCAGGCGGTGATACAGCCCGACAGGATGCTGTCAATTGTGCATCTGTAAAAGTTTGGCGCTGTTGCGCCTTTTACACCACACTGTGTGTGGGTGGACCATTTCAGATTGTCAGTGATGTGTACGCCGAGGAACTTGAAGCTTTTCACCTTCTCCACTGCGGTCCCGTCGGTGTATAGGGGCGTGCTCTCTGCTGTTTCCTGATGTCCACGATCAGCTCCTTTTGTTTTGTTGACGTTGAGGGAGAGGTTGTTTTCCTGGCACCACTACGCCAGGGCCCTCACCACCTCCCTGTAGGCTGTCTCGTCATTGTTGGTAATCAGACCTACTACTGTTGTGTCACCTGCAAACTTGATTGAGTTGGAGGCGTGTGTTGCCACGCAGTCATGTGTTAACAGAGAGGGAGTACAGGAGGGGGCTGAGCACACACCCTTGTGGGGCCCCTGTGTTGAGGGTCAGTGAAGTGGAGGTGTTGTTTCCTACCTTCACCACCTGGGGGTGGCCCATCAGGAAGTCCAGGACCCAGTTGCACAGGGAGGGGTTCAGACCCAGGACCCCAAGCTTAATGATGAGCTTGGAGGGTACTATGGTGTTGAATGCTGAGCTATAGTCAATGAACAGCATTCTTACGTAGGAATTCCTCTTGTCCATATGGGATAGGGCAGTGCGATGGCAATTGCATCGTCTGTGGATCTATTGGGGCGGTATGCAAATTGAAGTGGGTCTAGGGTGTCAGGTAAGGTAGAGGTGATGATCCTTAACTAGCCTCTCAAAGCACTTCATGATGACAGAAGTGAGTGCTACGGGGTGATAGTCATTTAGTTCAGTTACCTTTGCTTTCTTGGGTACAGGAACAATGGTGGACATCTTGAAGCAAGTGGGTACAGCAGACTTGGATAGGGAGAGATTGAATATGTCCGTAAAACACTCCAGCCAGCTGGTCTGCGCGAGCTCTGAGGACGCGGCTAGGGATGCCGTCTTGGCCGGCAGCCTTGCGAGGGTTAACACGCTTAAATATCTTACTCACGTCGGCCATGGAGAACGAGAGCCAACAGTCCTTGGGAGCGGGCCGTGTCGGTGGCACTGTGTTATCCTGAAAGCGGGCGAAGAAGGGGTTTAGCTTGTCCGGAAGCGAGACGTCGGTGTCGGCAACGTGGCTGGTTTTCCCTTTGTAATCCGTGATTGTCTGTTGACCCTGCCACATACGTCTCGTGTCCGAGCCGTTGAATTGCGACTCCACTTAATCCAGTATAAACTAATGTATATAATTTATTATACAAGAGACTAAATCCACAAATTCTACAGCACAACGGCAGAGTCAAGTCTTACGTGTAAAACTAACAATGACTCAATAATCCATGCCTTCTGGGAATGTTATCAAGTCCAAAATGTATGGGTGGAGTATTACAAAATAAATGTATGTTTAATCTGTCTGCATATTTCAAGAAATGGCATATGAGGGTGCAGTGCGATACCCGATGGGTTGGATGATACTTTTCTCCTCAATCATCATGGAAAAAACGTATACTGGAAATCAACCAATCCTCCATCCTTAACACAATGGGAAGGTCAAATGCTTTATTATCTAAATGTTGAAAGTCTGTGGGCGACGGAGAGAAACAAAATGGTGCAGTTTGAGGCGATGTGGTGGAGAGTGATGCGGGTGCTGGAGATGGTGGTGTGAGCATGTGGGTCTGGGCAGGGGTTGATGCTTGTGTGATGTTGTCGTTTGTATTGTTTACTAAAATAAAATGCACAGAACAAAAATATAAATGCAACATGTAACAATTTCAAAGATTTTACTGAGTTACAGTTTATATAAGGAAATCAGTCAATTTTAAATAAATTCATTAGGCCCTAATCTATAGATTACACATGACTGGAAATACAGATATGCATCTGTTGGTCACAGATACCTTTTAAAAAAGGGTGGATCAGACAACCTGTCAGTATCTGGGAGCCCATAATGGAGACATCTGTGGCATTGTGTTGTGACAACTGCACATTTATAGTGGCCTGTTATTGTCCCCAGCACAAGGTGCACCTGGGTAATGATCATGCTGTTTAATCAGCTTCTTGATATGCCGCACCTGTCAGCTGAATGGATTATCTTGGCAATGGAGAAATGCTCACTAACAGCAATGTCAACAAATTTGTGTACCATATTTGAGAAATACGCTTTTTGTGCGCATGCAAAGTTTCTGTGATCTTTAATTTCAGCACATGAAACATGGGACCAACACATGTTGCGTTCATATTTTTGTAAAGTATAAAATCTTACAAAAAAAGCAAGGTGTTCCTAGTGTATTTAACACCAAGGAAACATTTTACAATGAAATTGGCACCAACTCTCCTAAATCAGGTAGGCACATTCCTTCATATTTTCAACTTTGTCACATGCACAAGTACAGTGAAATGCCTTTCTTGCAAGCTCTAACCCCAACAATGCAGTAATCAATAACAATGTCATTCTAAAAATAACAAGGTAGAACAAAAACACACGAGACATAAAAAAATAAGAACATGATAAAGTAAGTAAGCATACTATATACAGGGTCTGTTCCAGTACATTTACAATGTGCAGGGATACTGGATCGATAGAGGTAGATATGTATAGGGGTAAGGTAGAGTCAGTATACATTTATGTGCATATTGTGTGTGAGCAAATGATGGAGTGAGTGTAAGGATGCTGAAGTATCAGTGTGCATAGTGTGTAGGGTCCTGTGAGTGTGCATAGACAAAAATAAGAACCAAATCCAAAGGTCAACTCAGTCCGTGTAGCCATTTTGTTAGCTATTTAGCAGTCTTATGGCATGGGGATAGAAGCTGTTCAGATGTCAGACTTGAAGCACCGGTACCGCTTGCTGTGTGGAAGCAGAGAGAATAGAATAATGGCTTGGGTGGTTGGAGTCTAACAATTTTCTGGGCCTTCCTTTCACACTGCCTGATATAGTGGTCCTGGATGGCAGCGAGCTGGGCCCCAGTGATGTACTGGGTTGTCAACACCATCCTCTGTAGCGCCATGTGATCGAGGGCGGTGCTATTGCCATACCAAGCAGTGATGCAGCCAGTCAAGGTGCTCTCAATGGTACAGCTGTATTAACTTTTTGAGGGCCCATGCCAAACCTTTTCAATCTCCTGAGGGGTGGGGGGAAGAGGAAGAGGCGCTGTCACGACTGCGCGTGTGGACCATTTAAAGTTTTTAGTGATTTGGACACAGAGGAACTCGACCCGCTCAGGGTGGCAGAGGTGATGTTGCCTACCCTCACCACCTGGGGTCGGCCCATCAGGAAGTCCAGGATCCAGTTTGAGGGAGGTGTTCAGTCCCAGGGTTCTAAGTTTGGTGACGAGCTTGGAGGGGACAATGGTGTTGAACGCTGAGCTGTAGTCAATGAACAGTATTCTCACATAGGCATTCCTCTTATCTATGGATCTGTTGAGGCAGTATGCAAATTGGAGTGGGTCTAGGGTGGCTGGGATGGTGGAGTTAATGTGTGCCATAACCAGCCTCTGAAAGCACATTATTACAGAAGTGAGTGCTACAAGGCGGTAGTCATTGTGGCATGAAGCCTTAGAGTTCTTTGGAACAGGAATGATGGTGGTCATCTTAAAACATGGGGATTACAGACTGGGACAAGAAAAAGTTGAAAATGACCGTGAATATACCTGCCAGCTGACTATCCCATCGGGCCTTGCGGGTATTGACCTGATTAAAGACTTTACTCACATAGGCCTCGGAGAGCGAGCTCACCCAATCTTCTGGGTCGGTGGCGGCACGATGTTGTTATTGAAAAAGCGTGCATAAAATGCATTGAGTTCGTCTGGTAGAGAGGCATCGTGTAGTATGATTCCACCAGTGGAGGCTGCTGAGGGGAGAACTGCTCATAATAATGTCTGGAACGGCGCGAATGGAATGGCACGTGTTTGATACCATTCCACTTATTCTGCTCCAGCCACTACCATTAGCCCATCCTCCCCAATTAAGGTGCCACCAACCTCCTGTGGATTCCACCTTATTCCTATATTGTCCTTTTGCTCATTTGATGACTGCGGAGGTCATAGCGGGACTTCTTCTACTTGTTCCTGTCTTCAGCTGTAGCCTCAGGGTTGTCTGTGATAGCCCTGTGTGCGGTAGCCCAATCCTTTAGGTTAGTGCCAACCTCAGTTTTAATCCAGGGCTTTTGATTGGGGAAGTAACAAACCTTAACTGTTGGGACAACGTCGCCGATGCATTGCCTAATAAAGCCAGTGAAAGAGGTGGTTAGCTCGTCGACGTTATCTGCTAAAGCTAACTCTTTAGCACTGCTAAAGCTAACTCTCTCTCCTCTGCTCTTATCCTTCTAGACCTATCCACTGCCTTTGATACTGTGAACCATCAGATCACCACCTCAAGCTGAACCTTGGCAAGACGGAGCTGCTCTTCCTCCCGGGGAAGGACTGCCCGCTCCATGATCTCGCCATCACGGTTGTCAACTCCATTGTGTCCTCCTCCCAGAGTGCAAAGAACCTTGGCGTGACCCTGGACAACACCCTGTCGTTCTCCGCTAACATCAAAGCGGTGACCCGATCCTGTAGGTTCATGTTCTACAACATTCGCAGAGTACGACCCTACCTTACACAGAAAGCGGCACAGGTCCTAATCCAGGCACTTGTCATCTCCCGTCTGGATTACTGCAACTCGCTGTTGGCTGGGCTCCCTGCTTGTGCCATTAAACCCCTACAACTTATCCAGAACGCTGCAGCCGTCTGGTGTTCAACCTTCCCAAGTTCTCTCATGTCACCCCGCTCCTCCGCACACTCCACTGGCTTCCAGTTGAGGCTTGCATCTACTACAAGACCATGGTGCTTGCCTACGGAGCTGTGAGGGGAACGGCACCTCCTTACCTTCAGGCTCTGATCAGACCCTACACCCAAACGAGGGCACTACGTTCATCCACCTCTGGCCTGCTAGCTCCCCTACCTCTACGGAAGCACAGTTCCCGCTCAGCCCAGTCAAAGCTATTCGCTGCTCTGGCACCCAATGGTGGAACAAGCTCCCCCACGACGCTAGGACAGCGGAGTCACTGACCACCCTACCTCTTTAAGGAATACCTGGAATAGTATAAAGTAATCCTTCTTCCCCCACCCCCCATTTTTTTTTTAAGGTGCTTGTCCCACTGGCTATCATAAGTTGAATGCACCAATTTGTACATCGCTCTAGATAAGAGCGTCTGCTAAATGATGTAAATGTTATCGGCCGAGTCCCAAAACATATTCCAATCAGCACTAGCAAAGCAGTCCTGTAGGATAATCTCTGATTCTGGAGACCATTTTTCAACGGAGCGAGTCACAGGTAATTCCTCCTTCGGAATTTGGTTGGCGGATCGCATCCAACTTTTAGGTGCACACATCGCCACCTACTGTACTGGAGTGTGAGGCCAGTCACGGCCTACATACATTCACTTCCAGTAATACAAAATTGCGGAAAAGGAAAATTGCCCTGCGAACTATTATCCATCACAAAAAAAGAATTAAAAAATTAATAAAAAACACCACCCCATTCAACTATTAAACCCTATCTAATCCCACTCCAGGCCAAAGGTCTGGGAGGACAGAACACTACCACTCAACACCCCCTGCAAATCTTCTGCAGTAAAACCTTGCGATCCCAAGTACTTCTCTGCAGCTGCCACCACAACCTCTATTTTCTGTGACTTACGTTCTATTTCTGGAGTACAGTTGACAACCATGGCTATGAATGCTAAGAAACCCACCTTACTGAAGCACATATTAATCCCATCCCTCTCTATTGGTCTCTGCCTACTCACAGGAATCCGCTCAGGATCCCTCACCCTGTACCCATCTTCCTCTACCGCTCTCTTCACTGCTTCAACATAACACTTTCTGTACAACTCTGACAACCTCAACCTGCCTTTCTCTCACCGGACTACTCCGATCCCCATAGCTTACACACACAACTTTCTCTACCGATACTACACATTCCTTCGTCTCATGCCCTCCTGCACACTTCTCACATCTAGGAATATCCCTCCTACACACTGCTGCAACATGACCATAAGCTTGGCATATAAAACACTGTAGTATTTTCTGAACAAAAGCTCTCACAGGATTACTAACACATCCTAACCTGACCTTGTCGGGCAAAGACTCTGCATCAAAACTCAGCAGGACAGACAATGTCTTCTCCGTTTCACCACGCTCTCTACCGGGTTTGCTTCACACAGACACCAGGAATCTTCCATTTCAGCTGATCCTCAACACTTTTTTTTTTTTTTTTTGGGGGAATGGATCAGCTTAATATTGCAGATAGATTGTATCTTCTATCAATGTAATTGTCTGCATCACTTCCAATCCCCCATGTTTATTTTTATTTTTATATATATATTCCCCTTTATTACTTTTCAACCCCACCATCCTTTCCCTACTTGGAGTAAATTAGTGAACAACGACGCCCAGGCCTCTACTTCCGGTCTATACTTACTATCTACACCTTATGGACAGAGTTAATTTTACAATAATTCTATATATATATATATATATATATATATATATATATATATATATATATATATATATTTTTTTTGCTCCTGAACTTCTTCTACTCTCAACCTCTCCGATCATTTTCATGATGTCCATCCGGTTTACTTCTAAATGCCATATCTTTCTAACTGTGCTCTTTCCCAAAAGCTCCCAACATACAACCTATATACTTATTATGGACACAGTATGCTTACATTATTAGCTATGTTTGTTATTATTTGTTGTTATTTGTTATTAGTCCCATCCTTCAACTCTATTCAATACCTCCCATCTATCTCTTAACACCATCCATATAGGATTTCTATTTGCCATATATATTTCAACCGTACTGTGATGTTTTACAAAAGTTCTGAACCTTTCTATTCTCATTGCTTCTACAGATTGTGAATTAAAAATAAACATTTTTGCTAAAAGTATTATTATATTATTGATTGATTGACTATGACTTTTCAGATCACCCAGTAATGCTATCTGCAAGGTTAGTTCCAGGTAAATATTGCAATCCTTTAGCCATTCCTGGACCTGTGTCCAAAAACAAGCTACAAATGGACAGAACCAAAACAAATGATCTAATGATTCGGTCTCTTCACAGCAAAATCTGCAGAGCTGGGAAGATTGTATCCCCCATATAAATAACATTCTATTGGTAGCAAGAATTTTTATATAATAATTTAAATTGAAAGATTCTAATTTTTGAATCCGTGTCGTTTTTGCGTGTCAGTTCATAAACACTATGCCATGGGATCGGTACGTCAAAGATCTCTTCCCAACTATTTTGCAATCTATATGGGACGGCTGTCAATCCTTTGGTCCTTAAGTGAAACTGATATACTTTTTTATTTATCACAGTTTTCCTTAACCAATTATGTTCTTTAATGCAAGGCCGACAGACAAGTTCCTTACTTTCTCCCCCTTCAACTTTCCTCTTCCACTTTTGCGGTAAGGCTGCAATTATTTGGTTGTAATTTTGGGTAGAGCAGACATTTCCATATGTTTTTGTTAGCTGCATGTGTGACATAACTCCACCAGTCCTACCGATGATATAATTTACGAAGATTATACCTTTTTTAAACATTCTGTCAAAAATAAAGGTTTTTTGTCAATTAGTATATTTGAATTTAACCACTATTTGTTGCATTATTTGTTCTGTCGTTTCTGGAGGATTAAATTGAAATTGCAACCAACTTTCTATGGCTTGTTTTAGAAATAGTGACATTTGGGGAGATTATTTCCTTTTCAAATAACTGAAAGTGAGAGGTTGTAATCTGAATAAAGGGAAAAAGGCCTTTCTTGAACAGTGGGTGAGACAATCTTACTAATTTGCTTGAGAACCAGTTCGGATTTAAGTATAACTTTTGGATGACTGAAGATTTTAGTGATAGGTCTAATGCTTTAATATTTAATAATTTCTGTCCTCCGAATTCATATTCATTATATAAATATGCTCTTTTAATTTTGTCTGGCTTGCCGTTCCAAATAAAATTGAATATTTTTTTCTCATATAATTTAAAAAACTGTTTGCTAGGCGTAGGCAAGACCATAAGCAAATAGGTAAACTGGGATAATACTAAATAGTTAATCAGGGTGATTTTTCCACAAATTGACAGGTATTTTCCTTTCCATGGTAGTAAGATCTTATCTATTTTTGCTAACTTTCTATTAAAATTTATTGAAGTGAGATCATTTATTTCCTTTGGGATATGTATTCCGAGTATATCCACATCACCATCAGACCATTTTATTGGTAAACTACATGGTAATGTAAAAATTGTATTTTTAGTGATCCAATACATAATATAGTACATTTGTCATAATTTGGTTTTAATCCAGAGAGGTTAGAAAATGTATCTAGATCCTCTATGAGGCTGTGGAGGGATTCTAGTTGTGGATCTAAAAGAAAACATGAATCATCTGCGTACAATGACACCTTTGTTTTTAAGCCCTGTATTTCTAATCCTCTGATATTATTATTGGATCTGATTTTAATAGCTAACATCTCGATGGCCACAATAAATAGATATGCCGATAGTGGACAACCTTGTTTCACTCCTCTTGACAGTTTAAAACTTTCTGAGAAATAGCCATTATTTACTATTTTACACCTAGGGTTACTGTACATGATTTTGACCCATTTTATAAGAGATTCTCCAAAATTGAAATGCTCCAGGCATTTATATATAAACCCCAGTCGAACTTTATCAAATGCCTTTTCGAAGTCTGCTATGAATAGCAGGCCTGGTTTCCCATATTTTCCATAGTGTTCTATTGTTTCCAATACTTGCCTTATATTATCTCCAATGTATCTTCCATGTAAAAAACCTGTCTGATCCTCAACACTTAATGCCACCCCCGTTATCACTCCTTTCAACGGCGCCCTGCTCAGAAGAACAAAGCAAGTCGCAGTTCTTGTCCCTAGTTGTGTGGTCCGGAGCGCCCGCTTCCCTCTGGACGGAAGAAACACAAATCATCACCAGTCCACTTTTAGTTACTTTCATCAACAAAACAGTCCTCAACCTCTTCTCCACCCAACCTGACACCACATATGGATCAGCCAGAATACAAGGATCCATTCTCTCCACAATTCTCAATTCCACTGAGCCAGAATCATCCTTGTCATCATCGGGACGAGGCTCAAACTCGGCGGTCCTCACCGCAGGTACTTCATCCTCACTCTCGTCAGGTTCCATCTCTGAGCTACTGGAGCACGTATCCTTCTTTTTGCACTTGACGCCAACCTTCCTCACCACACCGCTTCCCTCTACGCTCAACTCCTTTTCGGCGATCACCACTGCACCTGCCACCGCATTTCATTCATCCTCACTCTCGTCACGTTCAATTTCCTTCTGTAGCTCTTCCAAAAGCTCTATATGATCCTCTATTAAATATTCACTCAAAACTTGTTCTACTTTCCTCCTTCCCCCCGTCTGCCATCTTACCCACTGGACCTCCATCGAAAAAACCTGGGTAATTCCTGTCTGAGCTTCTGCTTGTAAAACAGGAAGCAGGAGTACGGAGTCATGATCTGATTTGCCGAATGGAGGGCCTTGTATGCTTGCGGGTAGAATAACTGTGGGCTTTATCGCCCCTAGTAGCGAGGGAGACATGTTAACGTAAGTTGGGCATCACGTGTCGTAATGACGCAGAATAAAAATTTCCGGCAACCAGAAAAGCAGCCTCTGGATGCAAGCTTTCCTTCTTGGTTATAGCCTCGTACAGTTTAAGTGCCAGCTTGTTATTTTTCTTGTCCTGAGGTGGAATGTATACAACAGTCATGATAAGAGCTGAAAACTCCCTCAGGAGGTAAAAGGGTCGGCATTCATATGATGTGAGTGCCCTGCAGTTAAATGCTTCCGGGGCAAAGTTACGAAATTGGATGGAGACATGTTGGGAGGTTGGGGGTGGAGACATGTTGGCTGGTTGGGAGGTTGGGGGTGGAGACATGTTGGCTGGTTGGGAGGTTGGGGGTGGAGACATGTTGGCTGGTTGGGAGGTTGGGGGTGGAGACATGTTGGCTGGGTGGGGTTGGGAGCTTGGGGGTGGAGACATGTTGGGTGGGTGGGGTTCGGGGTGGAGACATGTTGGGTGGGGTTCGGGGTGGAGACATGTTGGGTGGGTTGGGAGGTTGGGGGTGGAGACATGTTGGGTGGGTTGGGAGGTTGGGGGTGGAGACATGTTGGGTGGGTGGGGTTCGGGGTGGAGACATGTTGGGTGGGGTTCGGGGTGGAGACATGTTGGGTGGGTTGGGAGGTTGGGGGTGGAGACATGTTGGGTTGGGAGGGTTGGGGGTGGAGACATGTTGGGGGGGTGGAGACCCACTTCTTGTTTTCTTTTCCTGCTTATACTGAATATATTATTACTTAAACTATGTATTTCTCCGTTTATTTTCTTATTTTTAGTGGCAGCCTATGGGTATATGTTTTATAAACGTACAAATGTAAATGCATAATGATCAACAGATTAGTACTGCACTGAATTTACTGAAACATGATTACCTGCCAACACTAATCTCCATTTCTGTTCATGCGTTCACACTCATTCACTGTGGTGAACGATTGTCAACTCTCAAATTACAAGACCCTCAACTCTCCAATAACACGAAACGACAACTTTTTGACAGCGGATGGTAGCGGAGAGGATTCAACAGGGTTGCTTTTAATGGTGACAACGTTGAGCATTGGCTTGTTCCTAATAGATCATTCCTGATCAGGGTCGTATTCATTAGGCAACCAAACGGAAGAAAGCAGACTGAAACCGGAGGACTACCTGGACTTATCCAATAACAAATGCAAAACAATTATAATAATTGCAAAGTGTTTTCTGTTGCGTGCCCTAATGAACATGACCCAGTCATTGTGATTTCATCAATGTATTTTCCCCTGCTGGTGTAATAACCTGAATAGGCTACAATTATGTTAACAAACCCCTTCTCTCCTCTGCTTCAGGGCCCATTGTAAAACAGCAGCAATCATAGACCGGTTATGACCCAATTATCTTTATTAAAAGAACTGTGAACACTGCATGAAGTAATGGTAGAAAAAAAAAACATGAAATAAATGCTCCACAGTAGTGTCTATTACAAAACGCATAACTAAAATGTTAATTTGATCACCCAGGGCTCAGACTTTCCTTTCTAGCAAACTTCCGATGTAGGGACACAAGGCCCTGGCCAGAAGTAGGGCATTTACATAGGGGAGTTAAGGTACCATTTGGGATGCACGCAACTTCACCATCAGGGGGTGAAATACCCTGTATAGTAGCCTCGATCTGGGACTAGTTAGGGGGCAATCTACTCCCAAAGTAGTGCCCTTTATGGGAAATAGGGTACCACTTGGGGTGCAGCCTATGTAACCTGATCTGTGGTAAGGGGCCATTTCTACCTCCAGTGTCTGGTTGTTATTCCAGAAGGAGGGAAGCATTAAGAGTCAGGTGTCAGGAGGGATGGAGTCAGAGAGGATCATGGGAGATCCTAGCTGTAGTTCCTGCTGTAGTGATTCCAGGTCAGCCGGAGTCATGCGGTGCACCTCCAGCCAATCAGAGAGCAGGGAGGCTGAGAGGGGGCCTGAGTCATTGTAACTGACGGAGGAGAAAAGAGAGTGAGGGTTGGAAAAGAGAGTGAGGGTTAGAGAAGTTCGCCTGCTGGTGCTGATTATCATTTTGACTGACAGTACACCAACTCCAAATGTATGTATGGTACAACATTTGCATCTACAGTGGTCCTCTGTAGCTCAATTGGTAGAGCATGGCGCTTGTAACGCCAGGGTAGTGGGTTCAATCCCCGGGACCACCCATACGTAAAAATGTATGCACGCATGACTGTAAATCGCTTTTGGATAAAAGCGTCTGCTAAATGGCATATTATATTATTATTACAGTGGTTTCTGGGGTATACTTGTTTAAACTATGTTTAACATAAGCAAATGAATGATGTTTTCATAGTGTTCTGCAACACTGTTCCAGGTACTATGGAATAGGTGTAAAGTTTGACTCACCTGTCTCTGAGGTCTGCGTGCTGGAGGTCAGTGAGGGACTGGTTGAAGAGGTCATCCAGGTCAAAGCCCACTCCGTACCCCGCCCCACTGCCCTTAGGGGTGACGGAGAACACCGGAGGCAGCACATCTTCCACCTGAGAGTGGCAACGAGACGTTAAAACCCGGCTTCACCAACATCTGTTGTTGATGTAAAGAATATTTGTTTGTCTGTGGTGTGTAATGAGGAGCAACCAGACGCTGCACTTGACACATTTATGAAATTGCTTATTCCAGTTTCTAATAAGTATGCACCCATTAAGAAAATGACTGTAAAAACTTAAATCCCCGTGGATTGATGAGGAATTCAAAATTGGTATGGTTGAGGGATGAGGCAAAAGGAATGGCAAATAAGTCTGGCTGTACAACCAATTGGCAAACGTACTGCAAATCATGTGACTAAACTGAATAAAAAGAAACTACACTATGACAAAGATAAATGACATAAAGAATGATAGTAAAACACTTTGGAGCTCCTTAAATGAAATTTGACAAAAAGGCAAAACTTAGATCCATCATTCATTGAATCAGATGGCTCATTCATCACAAAACCCACTGATATTGCCATTTACTTTAATGATTTTTTTTCTTTGGCAAGATTAGCCAATGTAGGCATGACATGCCAGCAACAAACGCTGACGCTAAACATCCAAGTATAACTGATCAAATTATGAAAGACGAGCATTGTAATTGTGAATTCCGTCAAGTGAGTGTGGATGTGAAAAATGGATTGTTGTCTATCCACAATGACAAGCCACTGTGGTCTGACAACTTGGGATGGAAAATGACTGAGGATAATAGCGGACGATATTACCACTCCTATTTGCCACATCTTCAATCTCAGCCTACTAGAAAGTGTGTGCGCTCAGGCCTGGAGGGAAGCAAAAGTCATTCTGCTAC
Source organism: Coregonus clupeaformis (assembly GCF_020615455.1). Classification (NCBI taxonomy): domain Eukaryota; kingdom Metazoa; phylum Chordata; class Actinopteri; order Salmoniformes; family Salmonidae; genus Coregonus; species Coregonus clupeaformis. The sequence goes on along the minus strand of NC_059214.1, from coordinate 46,674,343 downwards.
CCAAGAATAGTAAAGCCCCCTTTTACTGGTTCAAATAGCCGACCAATCAGCCTCTTACCCACCCTTAATAGACTTTTGGAAAAAATTGTGTTTGACCAGATACAATACTATTTTATTGTAAACAAATTGACAACAGACTTTCAGCACACTTACAGGGAAGGACATTCAACAAGCACGGCACTTACACAAATGACTGAAAATTTGCTGAGCGAATCTGACGATAAAAAGATTGTGGGAGCTGTTTTGTTTGACTTCAGTGCGGCTTTTGACATTATCTATCATAGTCTGCTGATGGAAAAAGTTGTGTTATGGCTTTACACCCCCTGCTATATTATGGATAACGAGTTACCTGTCTAACAGAACACAGAGGGTGTTCTTTAATGGAAGCCTCCAACATAATTCCGGTAGAATCAGGAATTCCCCAGGACAGCTGTCTAGACCCCTTACTTTTTTCAGTCTTTACTCAAGGCCAGTGGCATGTCATTAGTAAAGCCAGTGTGTATGTTTGCGGATGATTTAACACTATACACGTCAGCTACTACAGCGAGTGAAATCACTGCAACACTTAAAGAGCTGCAGTTAGTTTCTGAATGGGTGGCAAGGAATAAGTTTGTCCTAAATATTTCAAAAACTAAAAGCATTGTATTTGGGACAAATCATTCACTAAACCCTAAACCTCAACTAAATCTTGTAATATATAATGTGGAAATTGTGCAAGTTGAAGTGACTAAACTGTTTGGAGTAACCCTGGATTGTAAACTGTCATGGTCAAAACATGTTGAAACAACGGTAGCTATGATGGGGAGAAGTCTGTCCATAATAAAGGGCTGCTCTGCCATTTTAACAACACTATCAACAAAGCAGGTCCTACAGGCCCTAGTTTTGTCACACCTGGACTACTGTTCAGTCGTGTGGTCAGGTGCCACAAAGAGGGACCTCGGAAAATTACAATTGGCTCAGAACAGGGCAGCACGGCTGGCCCTTAAATGTACACGGAGAGCTAACAACAATATGCATGTACATCTCTCATGGCTCAAAGTGGAGGAGAGATTGACTTCATCACTATTTGTGTTTGTACGAAGTGTTGACAGGCTGAATGCACCAGTGTCGGTTTAAACTACTAGCACACAGCTCGGACACCCATGCATACCCCACAAGACATGCCACCAAATGTCTCTTCACAATCCCCAAGTCCAGAACAGACTATGGGAGGCGCACAGTACTACACAGAGCCATGGCTTCATGGAACTCTATTCCACATCAGGTAACTGATGCAAGCAGTATAATCAGATTTTAAAAAAACAGATACAAATACACCTTCTGGAACAGTAGGGACTGTGAAGAGACACATACACACAGGCACAGACACACATACACTTGATTAGACACGCACTCTGCACACACGGATGTTGTATTGTAAATATGAAAATTATACTTTTAACTATGTTTTCAAGCTATACATGTTTACAGTTCCATTGTTTACAAACTGAGGTAAAGTCAGGTTATATTTGGGGTTTTGATAGGGTTCGACAATTTAACTCATAAGGCATTAAAAGGTATATTCTTTGTATCATTAATAGCTTTAACCCATAGCAAGTCCCACTCAGTTGACTGTCAGTATTTTGCTATCAGTATTTTGTCCCAAGTCTGCCCTCTAGCTTTTCTAAGTTAGTGGTTTAGTTCATCTGCTTTTATAACCCCCCAAACAAATGTTAGATTACCAGACAAGATATGGCCAATATTCAGACTTGAATAAAAATATGAAAAATACATAACTACAATACTGCTAAAAAATATATATAACAGGGGGCTCTAAAAGAGAGCGAGATTAAGAAGAAAGGAAGACTCAGACCCACCTGTGACTTTGAGAGCTGCAGTGTGACCGTGTGGATGTCAGGGGCCACAGCGTGCCCCGGCTGTCCGGTGTCTGTGAACCCTAAGCTGGGCTGAGGAAGGGACGGGGCCCCCTAAGGCCCCGCAGAGAGGGCTCTGCGTGTGGGACCCGGGCTTCTCTCTCAGAGCCGAGCACAGCTTCTCCATGGGCCCGGCACCACTAGTGACTGAGTTAGGGTGAGCGTTGATGTTGTTCTGGCCTCCCCCTGTTCTCATGTTGCCATTGGTTTCTCTCGGTGGCAGTGCTGGGGCTTTCGTCAAGAAAGTCTCCACGGGGTGCAGCTGAGGCTGAGGGAAGCTTGTCTGGCAGGCTTGGGGTGATCTGTTAAGGAGTAGCTGCTGTTGCTGGGAAGTCCCGGCCCCTACCTGCTGCTGCCCGGCCCAATTCCCCAGACAGTTGAAGATCCTCAGCCCTTCGTACACACCCTGCGTCGGTTTTAGCGTGTTGTTTTTAGCTAAGCCACAGGAGGCTCCATCCAACAGATCCATCCCTCCACTCACAGCCACACGCCCCATCTCCCCTCCCTTTGTCTGGCCTAGAGAGAAAGGCAGTGAGCCCTGGGTATTTAGTGGCTGGAACATGCCTGACAGATTGGGCTCTATTTGGGGTACCGTCTGTTTGTGAGTCTGAATCTCCCCTGCTTCCTTATCCGATTTTGTGTGATTTACAGCCATTGCCGCCTCGGTGTTATCGCTAGACTTCCCGCCGAGGTGGGAATTTACTTTGCAGCCCTTAGTTTTGGCTGCGTCGACATCAGGGGTCTGTGATTTGTCTGCACGGCTGTCCATCATCCTCTTCCAGCGTTCCAATAGGCTCTTGTCGTTGTCGCTCAGGAGAACCCCACCCAACGAGTCCCCTTCTTTTCTCTCCTTCTCTTTCATCTTCCTCTCCCGCTCCTTAGCTCGCTCCTGCCTCCTCCGCCTCTTCTCCTCCCTTTCTCTTTGACGCTCCTGGGCTGTGACGGGCCGCCGTAGCTCCGGAAGAGAGAGGGAGGATGACAGACCTGCTCCACCTGTATCCATACTCAGCGCTGTAGGACCTCCATCTGAAGAGAGAAATATTCTGGTTAAAGGGTAGTGCAGACAATTTATACATTTGTTTCCTTACATTGAAAGTAGTCAATGGACAAGGAGAGACTGCTTTGGTTTTCTAACCAAAACCCAATATAAGTCAATGTCCACCAGTCTGCATGTTTAAAATGTCATGCACATACTGAACTATCCGTTTAAAAGGAACACAGTAAGACGCAAGCACGTCAGACCTTTTTAAGAGGAGAGGAGACTCGAAAGTGTAGACTGTTACAATTTACCTCTGGCTTTGTTTCTGAGAGCCGACTTCCGCAAGGCCTCCTTGAGCGCTGCTTTGGTGTCCTCCGAAATGGCTCCATCTTTCCTGGTCCCTTCTCCCGCCCCCGCTGTTCCCCTCGCCCCCTTGGACAATGACTGTGTGAGGGACTGCGAAAGCGACTGAGCTTGGGCCTGGGAGAGCATGAGAGAAGGCACAGAGTTGGGCAGAGGAGCCATGGTGTCGTGTACTAAAGTGGAGGACAGGGAAGACGCAGCCTGGCCCTGAGACATTGGCTGACTCTGGGTGACTTGGGTCAGAGGCCCCCCCTGGCTGGTGGGTACTAGCTCCTCCACCTTCGAGCTTTCCCTCAGAGCTTCAGACGGTGAGGTGCCCTGGGAAGAGACTGGCGTGATCAGGTCTATGATCTCAGGCTGCCCGCTGTCCGAGTTGGCGCTGGGCATGTCCACGTCCTGGCAACTCTCTGTCTGGGTCAGGGGAGGCAACGTGTGGGTCAGACGTTGGGACGGGGTCACCTCTGAAAGGGGCGGGGCCTGTTTACTAAAGGACGGCAGCTGATTGGCGAAAGTCTGGCTCCCTCCTGTCGTTTTATGATGCTGATTGGCTTGAGTCTCTGACACTGGTTGAGGCTGCATCTGCGATACCTGTGACGGTCGTGACATGGAAGCCAATGAGTTATTGGTCAGGTTGACGGTGGAGGTTTGAGCAGACCCTTGGTCATTGCTGCCACCAGCCTGCCTCTGTAAGGGCCTGAACTGGATCCTCTGGCGGTTGTTCTGTTTCCGCCGGTGGAAGTCTTGGATCTCCACCAGGATGGCCTCTTTGATCTGCTCCCGGCTCATGGGCGCCTTGTCGAACTCAAAGTCGAAGGCGGGCACGCAGATGGGCTCATCGTCCTGGTCGTGGTACTTGGACAGGTAGGGGTGCTCCAGTGCCTGGCTCACATCAATCCGCTCGCGAGGATCGAAGCGCAGCATGGTGGCCAGCAGGTCCAGGGCAGCAGGCTCTGCCTGCGGGTACAACTTGGCCAGGGGCACGGGGGCGCGCGACGGCAGGCTCCGCACATACGAGCGCACCCGGTCGGCCCCAATGGCCCCGATCACGCCCTCCGGCGGTGTGCCCAACACAGACAGGATAAGCTGCAGCTGGTGGACATAGTGCTTCCCGGGAAACAGCTGCTTGCGGCCCAGCATCTCGGCAAAGATGCAGCCCACGGACCACATGTCGATGGCCAGGCTGTAGTGGTGCAGCGAGAGCATTAGCTCGGGGGCGCGGTACCAGCGCGTGGCCACGTACTCGGTCATGAAGGAGTGGGACTCCTCGGGGTGCGAGCTAAGGCCCCGGGCCATGCCGAAGTCGCCGATCTTCAGCTCGCAGTTCTCATTGACCAGCAGGTTAGAGGGCTTGAGGTCGCGGTGGATGACATTGGCCGAGTGCACGTACTTGAGACCGCGTAGGAGCTGGTACAGGAAGTAGCGTGTGTGCTCTGGAGTCAGCGGCTGCCGGGAGTGGATTATCTGGTGGAGGTCACTCTCCATCAGGTCCAGAACCACATATCTGGAAGAGGAGGAGAGACGAGGACAAGACAGTAAAGATTAGATGGAGAAAGGGATAGTAAGAGAAATGAACTCTTTGTTGTATCCAGTCATTTGTATGTTTTTTTCCCCTTGACTTTACAAAAAACATTTACTTTCAAATAAGGGGCATCCAGAAATATAACGAAGAATAAGAGTTACTTACACAGACTTGAAGTGAGGGAGGCTAGGCTGGAGGATGTCTTTGATGGCGATAATGTTGTCATGTTTGAAATGCTTGAGAATCTTCAGCTCTCGCAATGTACGCTTAGCGTTTTGCACCACCTCAAAAGCATTGGGAATCTTCTTAATTGCCACTTGTTGACCTGCAGATAAGTTACCCAGATGAAAAAATATACTGAACAAAAATATAAACGCAACATGCAAGAATTTCAAAGGTTTTTTTACTGAGAAGGAAATCAGTCAATTTAAATAAATTCATTAGGCCCTAATCTATGGATTCCACATGACTGGGCAGTGAGGGGCGCAGCCATGGGTGGGCCTGGGAGGGCATAGACCCACCCACTTGGGAGCCTGGTCCACCCACTTGGGAGCCAGGTCCACCCACTGGGTAGCCAGGCACAGCCAATCAGAATTAGTTTTTCCCCACAAAAGGACTTTATTACAGACAAAAATACTCCTCAGCACCCCCCCTCTTCAGACGATCCCGCAGGTGAAGAAGCTGGATGTGGAGGTCCTCGGCTGGTGTGGTTACACATGGTCTGCGATTGTGAGGCCGGTTGGATGTACTGCAAAATTCTCTAAAACAACATTCAAGGCGGCTTATGGTAGAGAAATATACATTCAATTCTCTGGCAAAAGCTCTGTTGGACATTCCTGCAGTCAGCATGCCAATTGCACGCTCCTTCAAAACTTGAGACATCTGTGGCATTGTGTTGTGACAAAACTGCACATTTTAGAGTGACCTTTCATTGTCCCCAGCACAAGGTGCACCTGTGTAATGATCATGCTGATTAAATCAGCTTCTTGATATGCCACACCTGTCAGATGGATGGATTATCTTGGCAAATGAGAAATGCTCACTAACAGGTAAGTAAACAAATTTGTGCTCAAAATCTGTATGGAAAATTCCTGGGATCTTTTATTTTAGCTCATGAAAAATGGGACCAACACTTTACATGCTGCGTTTATATTTTTGTTCAGTATAGCTAGCAAAAGATAGGATAAAGATTAACAAAGAGAACCATTATGTTTTATCAGTATATGACAACGTAAATTCTGCTTTACAAACACACCTTATTTCATTACGCATACCATCTAATAGTAAAATAACCTGTGAATCTCTTTCCAGTCATCCGGGGCTAAGTCTGAAAACAAACTTATGTCATGCAATAAAATACAAATTAATTACTTACAAATCATACAATGTGATTTTCTGGATTTTTGTTTTAGATTCCGTCTCTCACAGTTGAAGTGTACCTATGATAAAAATTACAGACCTCTACATGCTTTGAAAGTAGGAAAACCTCACTGTATGGTGAGAAGTAGGGACCACCCATACACAAAAATGTATGCATGCACGACTGTAAGTCGCTTTGGATAAAAGCGTCTGCTAAATGGCATATTATATTATATATATTAAAGTATGTTATGTTTGGAACATCGCATCGCAATAAAATCACAGTATCAAATCGCAACACCTATGGAATCGTGAGAATCGCAATACATAGTGATAATATCGATAAGTATCATGATAATATCGTATCGTGAGGTGCTTGGCAATTACCAGCCCTAATAGAAACACGCTGTTTTCACATATGTTGGTGTGGTGCTGGAGATGATGAATATGTCCCCTTAATTTATTATTTTTGATGGGTAATTTCTATCTAAAAAAAATGTCAAAAAATAAATTGGGCAGGCAATATTTTAAGGTAGGCCTATAACAAAAAACTGGATAGGCCCAGGCCCCCAAGGCCCAAGCGCCCAGAAGCCAATGGGTGGAGAGGATCCAAGGTCTCTCCCTCCCTTGGACCTGCCCCGACAACAAGCTTTGCGAGAATTTGATATAACAAGGATGGAGCAAGCAAGGATTTGACAACTAGTATTTTTTTCAGTCACAGCCTAAAACTTCAAAGCAGCCTCTCACCATTGTCCCGCCTCCTGGCGGAGGACACGACGCCATAGGCCCCTGTGCCGATGGTCTCTATGACGTCATACTCCTCGCCAACCTCAAAATTCACATCCAGGGAGTGGGCTTTGAGCAAAGCTAAGTTCTTGGCTGCTGTGCTGGTGTCTGCCGTACTGCCTGTTTCGTTGCTTGGTTCCGCGTGCAACCTCCCTACTTCCTCATGATGGTTCTTGTGGTCGTTGTCCCTATCATTGTTGACGGCCATTGAACTCTGTGTTGCCATAGACCCGGATTTAGCAGTTTCACCTTCCCCCCCCTCCTTGGATGACATGATCCTAGAGGTAAGGGAAGAGAAGAGGAAATGGAAGGGACATGATTAACCAGAAGTTACATCTATTTTTGACTTAGGCTATGCAGCTGAGTTCCAACTCATTTCTTTACATTGAAAGCAGTTGATTGAAAGCTTTTTTCATTTGATTAAAATCTCAATCCCCCGGCAGGTAGGTTCAGTTTCCAGATACATCATTGAGGAAACCAGTGGTCGTTAGAAAATTGAAATTGAAATCCCAATGCCATACTGACTGCAACATGGGTTGAAGGTTCAAGTATAACATTTGTGTAAGCTATGTCTATTTAATACCTGTGCTAGGAAAAGGCCTTGACTATCATAATCAATAGCCCTATTCATAGGAGGTTGGTGGCACCTTAATTGGGGAGGACGGGCTCGTGGTAATGGCTGGAGTAGAATGGTATCAAATACATGTTTGATGCCATTCGCTCTGTTCCAGCCATTATTATGAGCTGTCCTCCCCTCAGCCTCATGAAAAAGAATAAAGCCTATGTTATATGAAATAATCGCAATATCCATAACATTTGGAAATTGCAATATCATATCAAAATAAGCAGATGATTATTATTTGTTATAGATCAATCATTGGCTGATTTGTCAAAGATCACACAATCAGCTCTGAGATATTGTAGCCTAGTTGATTGCATTTTGGGGTAATCCAATAAATAATCTCATCACGAGATCAGCTACTACAATAGGACTCTGATCCCAACGGAATCATTTTTATTCACGGACAATGAAGAACAGTGTACCCTCTTGCATGGGCGTATCATTATTAACCTACCTGCGTCTTTAGAAAAGATAGCTTCCCCACAATGGTCAACAAAACGACTGCTTCCATGAACTGAGCTGAAGCCTTTATCAAATATGCATGCCAAATGCCAATCCATAAACTGTTTTTAATGTTCACCTGGAAAATAAACTACAATAGCAGTTCGCTACATTCCATGGCAATTTCTCGTTATCGTTATATACTTCCTTGTGTTCTTCTTCTTCTTTGGGATTTGGTTGGCGGATAGCATCCAAGTTTTAGGTGCATACACCGCCACCTACTGTACTGGAGTGTGAGGCCAGTCACGGCCTACATACATAAAATTATCTTCATTAGTCCTGTTCCTCTAAGAAAGTTAAATATAGCCCTAGACACCACCACCATCATTAAAAACCCACTACTCCATTCAACTACTTTGACCCTATCTGCTCCTGCGCCATGCCAACGTCCTGGGAGGAAGGGACACCACCCCTCAACACACCCTGTTACTCTTCTGAAGTCAAATCTTGTATATCCAAATACATCTTTGCAGCTGCCACCACAACATCTATGTTCTGTGATTTAAGTTCAATTTCTGTGGTACAGTTGATAACCATTGCTATGAACGCTAAGAAGCCAACCTTACTGAAGCATAAATCACTTGTTGGCCCATCCCTCTGTGCTGGCACAAATATACTACTCACTGGAATCCTCTCAGAATCCCTCACCCTTGACCCATCCTCCTCTACTCTCTTCACTGCCTCAGCATACAACACCTTCTGCACTACACTGACTCTGGCCACCTCAGCCTGCCTCTCTCGCACCGGACACTTCCGATCCCCAGCAACATGGACACCCCTACAGTTAACAAACACGACTTTATCCACCGAAACTACACAGTCCTCTGTCCCATGCCCTCCTGTACACTTCCCACATCTTGGAATCTCCTTCCTACATACTGCTGTGACATGACCATAAACGTTGCACCTGAAACAACGCAGTGGATTCGGCACAAAAGCTCTAACAGGATAACTGATAGAGCCTAACATGACTTTGTCGGGTAGAGACTGACTCAAAACTCAAAAGGACAGTGACTCCTCTGTTTCACCACCACCGGGTCTGTGACGCACTTAAGTGTTATTTTCTGAGTGACAGGAGGAAAACCTACCAGGTTTTGAGCCTCTTCTTCTTCTTCTTCTTCTTCTTTAAATTTGTATTTGTGGATCGCAACCCACTTTCAGTGCATACACCGCCAACTACTGTGCTGGAACTTGAGGCCTTCATCTATTTCTCTAGCCCTGTGTCTCCGCCTACTGTTCTGGAGTGTGGATTCATTACACTTAGTAACCACGCTTCCATCCAACCCTTTCATGCGGATGAATTACCTGACACATGAAAAAAGTAATGACTGGGTTAATGGAAACATGAAATGGCGGTACATTTATTATAAATGCCGACGGACAATTTGTTCGTTCGACATGGTGGGATCTTTTTGTGTCTGTAAAATTAATTATGCGAGAAACACTATTGATATATAATAACAATCATATCGAAGTAAACTTGGAGTCGTGATGATATGTTGTGTGGTCCTCCCACTACGACTCAGGAAAGCATGCAGTTTATTAGGTTACAGATGAAATAAATTATGATGAACTTCACAGGCTGGTGAAAGTGCAAGGTGATGAGCATAATTCTCCTTTTCAATAAATATCGAGGGTCTTATTCTGTTGACATGATGATCGATGCTTGGGTGCCGTTTGACAAATACAAATAATATCATTCTTATCCATAATAATCTCATAATAGGTAGCCTACCTGCACTGTATCTGTGAGCTGTTGGCTAGAGTGCATGTACCAAGACCAGAGTGGGCACATTTGCTATATAACCAGTGCCGATTTTAGCATGTAAGTCTTGGTGGGGCAAACTCCCCAAAAATGTTTTAGATGCATGCCAGCAAAGCCACTACACAACACAACACTAAACAATACATTAATTGCACTATAACGGTGACAAACGGTGCCCACAAACTGTTAGGGCCTACATAAAGGTGTCACAACAGCAGAGCTTTATTTTCAGCACCATGGAGTGAAACCTTACCACCGCTACACCTGGCTGTCAGTGGACGTCATTTTATCTGTGGCCAATGCCCTTGAGCCTTCTTGGATGGATGTAAATCCATGGCAGCACCCAAGGGGCTTGAATTTTCGAGCTCTCCCCGTAGATTTTGCGGTGATGTAGTGTCCCCATGAGTGACAGAACACTGAGACATTTACGGCGCAACTAGAGAACATTACCAACCCCTACGCTCTGTATTTTCCACTGGCTGCCCCACCACCAAAGAAAGCACTGAGCTAGGCTGAAACACCTGCATTTTGGAGCTGCCTTACTCAAGAAAGCAAAAAAGAGACCATGTTTGTATGCGGCTTCATTAACTCAATGATTATTTTATTTTTATATTGTTTGCAAACTGATATGTGACACGTATTAATGGCAAAATAACATGCAAAACAGGCAATAAAAAAAAAATATATATATATGATTATTTTTTAGCTAAACCGGTGGGGCTCTGCCTGTGATGGAAACACATTTAACTTGTATTTTTCATTCAGTACATGGGAATTGAACCAGCAAAAGTTATTTTTATGTGCACTACATCACGCACAGCCTTTTATCCGCAAAAAGTCTGTTTGATGGAAACACTGGTGGGAAAATGCGCATATTGTTTTATGCAGATTTTAGAATATTTGCATGAAAATCTGTCAGGAATTGGATGGAAACCTAGCTAGTGACACACAAGGGAAGGGAAAAGGAAGGAAAAATTGCCCTACCAACTAATCCTACATCCATTAAAATCCACTACTTGCCCCTACAGTGCCTTCAGAAAGTATTCACACCCCTAGACTTTTTCCACATTTTGTTGTGTTACAAAGACAACGATCTAAACATTTGTAAAAAAAAACAAAAAAAAACACTAATATACAGTATCTTGATTAGGTAAGTATTCAACCCCCTGAGTCAATACATTTGGCAGCGATTACTGCAGTGATTCTTTCTGGGTAAGTCTCCAAGAGCTTTCCACACCTGGATTGTCCAATATTTGCCCATTATTATTTTTGTAATTCTTCAAACTCTGTCAAGTTGGTTGTTGATCATTGCTAGACAGCCATTTTCAAGTCTTGCCATAGATTTTCAAGCTGATTTAAGTCAAAACTGTAACTAGGCCACTCAGGAGCATTCAATGTCGTCTTGGTAAGCAACTCCAGTGTATATTTGGCCTTTTGTTTTAGGTTATTGTCCTGCTGAAAGGTGAATTTGTCTCCCAGTGTCTGTTAGAAAGCAGACTGAACCAGGTTTTCCTCTAGGATTTTTCCATAGTCCTTGCCGATGCCAAGCATACCCATAACATGATGCAGCCACCACCATGCTTGAAAATATGAAGAGTGGTACTCAGTGATGTGTTTTGCTGGATTTGCCTCAAACATAACGTGTTTTATTCAGGACATAAAGTCACATGTTTTGCAGTATTACTTTAGTGCCTTATTGCAAACAGGATGCATGCTTTGGAATGTTTGTGTTCTGTACAAGCTTCCTTCTTTTCAATCTGTCAATTAGGTTAGTATTGTAGAGTAACTACAATGTTATTGATCCATCCTCAGTTTTCTATCACAGCCATTAAACTCTGTAACTGTTTTAAAGTCACCATTGGCCTCATGGTGAAATCCCTGAGTGGTTTCCTTCCTCTCCGGCAACTGAGTTAGGAAGGACGCCTGTATCTTTGTAGTGACTGTGTGTATTGATACACCATCCAAAGTGTAAATAATAACTTCACCATGCTCAAAGGGATATTCAATGTGTGCTTTAAAAAAAAAATATACCCATCTACCAATAGATGGCCTTCTTTGCGAGGCATTGGAAAACCTGTGTTTGAAATTCAGTGCTCGAATGAGGGACCTTACAGAAAATTGTATGTGTGGGGTACAGAGATGTTAAAGGCGTATGTGGCAGGGGCTCCTAACGATCACGGATTACAAAAAGAAAGCCAGCCACATCGCGGTCACCAAAGCCACCCTGCCAGATGAGCTAAACACCTTTTTCTCACGATTCGAGTACAATGAGCTGCAGAGGAGAGCCCCCGATGACAACGTTGGCTACACACTCAGTCTCCACTGAGGACATATGTAAGTCATTCAAACGTGTTAACCCTCGTAAGGCTGCTGGCCCAGACGGCATCCCTAGCTGTGCCCTCAGAGCATGTGCAGACAAGCTGGCTGTTGTGTTCTCGGACGCTATACCCACCTGCTTCAAGATGTCCACTATCATCCCCGTGCCCAAGAAAGGGAAAGTAACTGAACTGAATGACTACCGACCAGTATCACTCACTTCCGTCATCATGAAGTGCTTCGAGAGGCTAGTCAAAGACCATATCACCTCCTCCCTCCCCGACGCACTCGACCCTCTCCAATTTGCCTACCGCCCTGACAGATCCACGAACGACGCAATCGCCATTGCACTGCAAACTGCCCTTAACCACCTGGACAAAAGGAATGCATATGTGAGGATGCTGTTTATCAACTACAGCTCAGCCTTCAATACCATAGTGCCCTTTAAGCTCATTACAAAGCTCAGTGCCCTGGGTCTGAACTCCTCCCTATGCAATTGGGTCCTGGACTTCACAGCCTGGTACGGCAACTCCACCGCCGTGGACCGCAAGGCGCTTCAGAGGGTGATACGTGCAGCCGAACACACCATTGGGTGCACACTGCCTGCCCTTCAGGACACCTACAACACCTGGTGTCACAGGAAGGCCAAGAAGATCATCAGGGACCTCAGCCACCCAAGCCATGCCCTGTCCTCCCTGCTTCAATCACTCAGACGTGGGCAGTACAGGAGCAGCATGGCAAAAACTGACCGACTGGCCAATAGTTTGTACCCTCAGACCATCAGGCTGCTGAATAGCCACCACTAGACAGCTATCTGCTCCCCCCTCCCCCTCCTAATTTTTCATTATTTTATTTCACTTAGTCCTGCCTGTTGGAGCTCGGAGCCTAAAATGTTCACTGTACCCTGCAATCCTACCTGCAACCCTGTACATGTGACTATTAAACACTGAATCTAAACACTATTATTGCACACAGAGTGAGTCCATGCAACTTATTATGTGACTTGTTAAATAATAATAATAATATGCCATTTAGCAGACGCTTTTATCCAAAGCGACTTACAGTCATGTGTGCATACATTTTTACGTATGGGTGGTCCCGGGGATCGAACCCACTACCCTGGCGTTACAAGCGCCATGCTCTACCAATTGAGCTACAGAGGACCACAAGCACATTTTTACTCCTGAACTTATTTAGGCTTGCCATAACAAAGGGGTTGAATACATTTTGACTCAAGACATTTCAGCTGAAATATGTAACTTTTTGGGCAACCCGACCAAATTCACATAGAAATATTAAGTTTAGTTTTTGCATCTTTTACTTTCAGTTTTGTACAAAAGCTTCTAACAGCTGAAAATACAATATTTTTGGTTATGGAAAATATATTTCACAGCAGTTTAGATGGTAAAATGATTATCTACACTATATATGATTGTTTTGTCACATAAACTGAAATTAGGCAAACTATTCCAATTTTTGCAACCAGGAAATTGCGGCGCGATTTCTGCATAGTGCATCTTTCTGCATAGTGCACATTCCTTCGTCTCATGCCCTCCTACACACTTCTCACATCTAGGAATCTCCCTCCTACACACTGCTGCAACATGACCATAAGCTTGGCATATAAAATTGTTATTATTATAAATGTTTATTCAATTATTGTTATTATTGTTGTTGCATGGTCGAGAAGGAACCTGCTGTGTATCCCCTACATACAACTAATACAACTTGTAACGAAAACACCGTAATGGGTTCGGGACAAAAGGTATCTCGGGATAACTGACAACATCCTAACTTGACTTTGTCGGGGAAAGACTCTGCATTCAAACTCAGCAGGACAGACAGTATCTTCTATGTTTCACCACGCTCTCCACCGGATCTGCGTCGCAGCAAACGGCGGGCGTCACAGACACCAGGAATCTTCCATTTCAGTTGGTCCTCCTCAACACTTAACGCCACTCCAGTTATCACTCCTTTCAATGGCGTTCTGCTACGTCACTTTTGTTTTGAGACGATTTCAAACCTGGGGGGGCCTCAAGAAGTAATGGCGGCTGGTAGAGCTTTTTGAGTTGGTGCGACATGGTGGCAAATTCCGATGTACAATAACCATTTGAAAAGTTAGCTATTACAGCGGATGAAGGAGCGGAAAGAGAGATGAGTGTAGAGGGAAGCGGTGTGGTGTGGAAAGATTGGCATCAAGAACAAAAAGAAAAACACATACTCTCGTCACAGGTCTTGTCCTGAGGCGCATGGTACAGAGCGCCCGCTCCCTCTGGAAGGAAGACACACAAAAAATCATCAAGAGTCCACTTGAGTTACTTTCACAGTTTAAACATTCCCCAACCTCTTCTCCACCCACCCTGACACCACATATGGATCAGCCAGAATACAAGGATCCATTCTCTCCAAAACATCTCACTCCCGCTGGGCCAGAATCATCCTTGTCATCATCGGGACGAGGCCCGAACTCAGTGGTCTTCACCGCACCTGCCACCTCAGGTCCTCATTCTTGTCAAGTTCAATTTCTGAGCTACGAGAGTATGTGTTTTTCTTTTTGTTCTTGATGCCAATCTTTCCACACCACACCGCTTCTTATATAATAATTTAAATTGAAAGATTCTAATTTTTGAATCCGGTGTCGTTTTGCGTGTCAGTTCATAAACACTATGCCATGGGATCGGTATGTCAAAGATCTCTTCCCAACTATTTTGCAATCTATATGGGACGGCTGTCAATCCTTTGGTCCTTAAGTGAAACTGATATACTTTTTTATTTATCACAGTTTTCCTTAACCAATTATGTTCTTTAATGCAAGGCCGACAGACAAGTTCCTTACTTTCTCCCCCTTCAACTTTCCTCTTCCACTTTTGCGGTAAGGCTGCAATTATTTGGTTGTAATTTTGGGTAGAGCAGACATTTCCATATGTTTTTGTTAGCTGCATGTGCGACATAACTCCACCAGTCCTACCGATGATATCATTTACGAAGATTATACCTTTTTAAACATTCTGTCAAAAAATAAAGGTTTTTTGTCAATTAGTATATTTGAATTTAACCACAATATTTGTTGCATTATTTGTTCTGTCGTTTCTGGAGGATTAAATTGAAATTGCAACCAACTTTCTATGGCTTGTTTTAGAAATAGTGACATTTGGGAGATTATTTCCTTTTCAAATAACTGAAAGTGAGAGGTTGTAATCTGAATAAAGGGAAAAAGGCCTTTCTTGAACAGTGGGTGAGACAATCTTACTAATTTGCTTGAGAACCAGTTCGGATTTAAGTATAACTTTTGGATGACTGAAGATTTTAGTGATAGGTCTAATGCTTTAATATTTAATAATTTCTGTCCTCCGAATTCATATTCATTATATAAATATGCTCTTTTAATTTTGTCTGGCTTGCCGTTCCAAATAAAATTGAATATTTTTTTCTCATATAATTTAAAAAACTGTTTGCTAGGCGTAGGCAAGACCATAAGCAAATAGGTAAACTGGGATAATACTAAAGAGTTAATCAGGGTGATTTTTTCACAAATTGACAGGTATTTTCCTTTCCATGGTAGTAAGATCTTATCTATTTTTGCTAACTTTCTATTAAAATTTATTGAAGTGAGATCATTTATTTCCTTTGGGATATGTATTCCAAGTATATCCACATCACCATCAGACCATTTTATTGGTAAACTACATGGTAATGTAAAAATTGTATTTTTTAGTGATCCAATACGTAATATAGTACATTTGTCATAATTTGGTTTTAATCCAGAGAGGTTAGAAAATGTATCTAGATCCTCTATGAGGCTGTGGAGGGATTCTAGTTGTGGATCTAAAAGAAAACATGAATAATCTGCGTACAATGACACCTTTGTTTTTTAAGCCCTGTATTTCTAATCCTCTGATATTATTATTGGATCTGATTTTAATAGCTAACATCTCGATGGCCACAATAAATAGATATGCCGATAGTGGACAACCTTGTTTCACTCCTCTTGACAGTTTAAAACTTTCTGAGAAATAGCCATTATTTACTATTTTACACCTATGGTTACTATACATGATTTTGACCCATTTTATAAGAGATTCTCCAAAATTGAAATGCTCCAGGCATTTATATATAAACCCCAGTCGAACTTTATCAAATGCCTTTTCGAAGACTGCTATGAATAGCAGGCCTGGTTTCCCATATTTTCCATAGTGTTCTATTGTTTCCAATACTTGCCTTATATTATCTCCAATGTATCTTCCATGTAAAAAACCTGTCTGATTAGAATGAATAATATCCGACAATACCTTTTTTAATTCTATGCGCTATACATTTTGCTAGGATTTTTGCATCACAACACTGAAGTGTAAGGGGCCTCCAATTTTGTAAATGGACTGGATCTTTATATTTTCCACTTGTATCCTGTTTCAGTAATAATGAGATCAGACCTTCTTCTTGAGTGTCAGATAATCTACCATTTACATAGGAGTGGTTAAAACATGCTAATAACGGTCCTCTTAGTATATCAAAAAAGGTTTGGTATACCTCGATTGGTATGCCATCCAACCCTGGAGTTTTCCTGGACTTAAAGTCTTTAATTGCATCCAGAAGTTCCTCCTCTGTAATTTCACCTTCACATGAGTCTTTCTGTGTGGCTGTTAATTTGACATTATCAATAGAAAAAAAATCTCTACAATTAGCTTCAGTTAGAGGAGATGGAGGCGACTGAAAAGAAAACATATGCTTGTTTTTTAAAAGTGTTTGCTCTCGTGATAAAAACACATAGGCCGACGTGCTTTATTTGCCTTCCCAAGTAAAACTAGTTTGAAAATTAGAACATACACTTTATGGAAAAGACATGTTGTGTGTTTCTGAACGATGTTGCCTTGTTGACAAAATGACCGGGTGGCACAGATTACTGTTCGATTTGAGAAGGGTGCTCCTCCCTCACCGTTCATGTCATGGGCCATTGCCCGGTGCAATCTGGGGCATCTTGATTGAATCCCTTCACTGTCAGTCTATGGAGAAGGGTACAATTGCGGCCGCAATTTGGGGCATTCCTGCATGTGGGCATTCTTGCATCTGCAGGAACCTTTCTTTATACTTCTATTTGTCCATTTATAAGCTAGGACCAAGGGGCCAGGTTTCCGGTTGGAAATACGCCATCCCATGTACCCAGAGGAGACTGGCGGTACTGCAGTTTAACTAACGCCGTGCCCAGAAAGAGAATTCCGATAGACGCCCCCATAGAGAAGTCAATTTTCAGAATTCCTAAAAAGACAGTTTTTGACCGGCAGGGATGTAGCTCAGTTGATAGAGCATGGCGTTTGCAACGCCAGGGTTGTGGGTTCGATTCCCACGGGGGGCCAGTATAAAAAATAAATAATAATATGTATTCACTAACTGTAAGTCGCTCTGGATAAGAGCGTCTGCTAAATGACTAAAATGTAAATGTAAATGTAAATGTTATCACATTTGTGGCAAAAAATATCCATTGAATTTTTTCATTAATTGTCTTCAAAGTCGATTCTTTTTCCGTCACTCGCAGCCAAAGTTATCAATGTTTTATATTCATGCCATTACATGGACAAGCTTGCACCCTCCACTGCAACTTGCCCATGCCCCCCCCGCTTCTCCTTCACACAAATCCAGACAGCTGATGTTCTGAAAGAGCTGCAAAATCCGGACCCCTACAAATCATCTGGGCTAGACAATCTGGACCCTTTCTTTCTAAAACTAGCCGCCGAAATTGTCGCAACCCCTATTACTAGCCTGTTCAATCTCTCTTTCGTAACGTCTGAGATCCCCAGAGATTGGAAAGCTGCTTGCGTCATCCCCCCTCTTCAAAGGGGGTGACACTCTAGATCCAAACTGTTACAGACCCATATCCATCCTGCCCTGCCTTTCAAAAGTTTTTGAAAGCCAAGTCAACAAACAGATCACCCGACCATTTCGAATCCCACCGTACCTTCTCCGCTATGCAATCCGGTTTCCGAGCTGGTCATGGGTGCACTTCAGCCACGCTCAAGGTCCTAAACGATATTATAACGGCGATCGATAATAGACAGTACTGTGCAGCCGTTTTCATTGACCTGGCCAAGGCTTTTGACTCTGTCAACCACCGCATTCTTATTGGCAGACTAAATAGCCTTGGTTTCTCAAATGACTGCCTCGCCTGGTTCACCAACTACTTCTCAGATAGAGTTCAATGTGTCAAATTGGAGGGCCTGTTGTCTGGACCTATGGCAGTCTCTATGGGGGTGCCACAGGGTTCAATTCTTGGGCCGACTCTTTTCTCTGTGTATATCAATGACGTCGCTCTTGCTGCTGGTGACTCTCAGATCCACCTCTACGCAGACGACACCATTTTGTATACATCTGGCCCTTCATTGGACACTGTGTTAACAAACCTCCAAACGAGCTTCAATGCCATACAACACTCCTTCAGTAGCCTCCAACTGCTCTTAAACACTAGTAAAACTAAATGCATGCTCTTCAACCGAACGCTGCTTGCACCCGCCCACCCGACTAGAATCACTACTTTCGACGGGTCTGACCTAGAGTATGTGGACAACTACAAATATCTAGGTGTCTGGTTAGACTGTAAACTCTCCTTCCAGACTCATATTAAGAATCTCCAATCCAAAGTTAAATCTAGAATCGGTTTCCTATTTCGCAACAAAGCCTCCTTCACTCATGCTGCCAAACATGCCCTCGTAAAACTGACTATCCTACCGATCCTTGACTTCGGCGATGTCATTTACAAAATAGCCTCCAACACTCTACTCAGCAAATTGGATGTAGTCTATCACAGTGCCATCCGTTTTGTCTCCAAAGCCCCATATACTACCCACCACTGTGACCTGTACGCTCTTGTTGGCTGGTCCTCACTACATATTCGTCGCCAAACCCACTGACTCCAGGCCATCTATAAATCACTGCTAGGCAAATCCCCGCCTTATCTTAGCTCATTGGTCACCATAGCAACACCCACCCGTAGTCTGCGCTCCAGCAGGTATATCTCACTGGTCATCCCCAAAGCCAACACCTCCTTTGGCCGCCATTCCTTCCAGTTCTCTGCTGCCAATGACTGGAACAAATTGCAAAAATCTCTGAAGCTGGAGACACTTATCTCCCTCACTAACTTTAAGCATCAGTTGTCAGAGCACCTTACCGATCACTGCACCTGTACACAGCCCATCTGAAATTAGCCCGCCAAACTACCTCATCCCTATATTGTTATTTATTTTGCTCATTTGTACCCCAGTATCTCTATTTGCACATCATCTCTTGCACATCTATCATTCCAGTGTTAATACTAATTGTAATTATTTTGCACTATAGCCTATTTATTGCCTTACCTCCATAACTTGCTACATTTGCACACACTGTATATATATGTATTTCTATTGTATTTTTGACTTTGTTTTGTTTTACCCCATATGTAACGCTGTGTTGTTGTTTTTATCGCACTGCTTTGCTTTATCTTGGCCAGGTCGCAGTTGTAAATGAGAACTTGGTTTACCTGGTTAAATAAAGGTGAAATAAAATAAAAATAAAATAAAAAACATGCACACTTAGAAGGAAAAACAATGGAAATCACTCACACGCTCTCGTCTGGGACCTGCTCATTCAAGGTGCTAGATTCCTTGAGATTGGAAGATGAGACGGAAGGCTGATTGAAGAGAATGGATCCAAATAATATCATTACATTAACAGTTCAAGTAAGTTGGTGATCCATTTTGTAGTTATGATTTTGTGTAATAAATAACTAGCTAGCTACTTCATCTTGAATATAAAGTTGATTTTAGCTATCTTTCTCAGCTAGCTAGCTAACTTGGTAATTGGGAATAGTTAGCTAGTAGCCTGCTTCAAATTTGCATTCGCTAAATATCGTTCGCTTTCACAATAATTTAGCTGGCTAGGTAAACACCATTAATATCTAGCTAGCTCGTTAATATTAACTACAATTGGGCTGAGTGTAGTTAGCTACATTGGTCATTTGCCTGACGGCAAAGTTATTTGAGACAAATCAGATAACTTGATCACAAATTGTTTTTTTTTTGTGTTTAAAAAAATTAAAATTGGTATAGAATAGGCAACAACCTTTTAGTGTCAATTAAGGACCTTTTACACTAGAAAAATGTGCTTGTGACAGGCCAAGGCTGCAGCAGTGGGTAGAAAATCTCAGACGGATGGATTGGGAACCATACTGACACTCAACTCAGTGCCCATCACTTTGAAGATGAGTGTTTTCGCCGTGGTGACATGGGAAGAGTCAGCCTCACCCTGACTGCTGTGCCCACCATTTTCTCATTTTCCAGCGTGTTATGTTTGTTTCTTTAAATAATGACAAACCGGGGCGTAGGTTGAACTACTTTTAATAAACTGATACTTTAGCTAGCAATCTCCTTGTCGCCATGCAAGGCATACTTCAATTCCCCCCCCCCTCGCATAGCCTGCTGGGTAATGTAGTCTTCATGTTATTAACACATAACAACACATCTTCCTTCCTTTAAAAGAAAACATTTCTTTCCCCCCTTTTTTTTCTCAACTAAATGCAGTCTCTGTCCAACAATACTCTATTGTGGCTCTATTTCTTTTCACATAAACAAAAACATTCAATCCAGGTGCCCTTTTTATATATATATATATATATATATATATATATATAAATATATATATATATATATATATATATATTACCAGTGGCGGCTCCTGAAAAAATTCTCAGGAGGGGCAATTTTTCTGATGATTTAGGTTACCTACACACATTTTTAAAAAGATATGTCCAGCAACAACATGAAGACAGGGGCAGCATATAAGTCAATACCAGAATCATTTATTGACTGATCTCAGGGAGTGCTCCTAATCTCAGCTTGTTACCTGTATAAAAGACACCTGTCCACAGAAGCAATCAATCAATCAGATTCCAAACTCTCCACCATGGCCAAGACCAAAGAGCTCTCCAAGGATGTCAGGGACAAAATTGGAGACCTACACAAGGCTGGAATAATAATAATAATAATAATAAGCCATTTAGCAGACGCTTTTATCCAAAGCGACTTACAGTCATGCGTGCATACATTTTTGTGTATGGGTGGTCCCGGGGATCGAACCCACTACCTTGGCGTTACAAGCGCCGTGCTCTACCAGCTGAGCTACAGAAAGTGGATACTCATGGATGCGCATCGCAATTGTAAAATGTCAACACAATTGGAGACACCACGTCATTTTTGGAGACATGTTATTGACAGTAAACTATTGTAGATGCGACTGCTAACTAAATAAAACATTTTAGCTGGCTAGCTAATCATCTTAGCTAAATGTGGGGCAAACAATTCAGTTATTTACCGTTAATTTGAGGGATTGGGGTGAAAGAAATCGAGTTACATAGTGATACTTTACGATATACTGTATTGACAATATCGCAATATAACCATATCCACCCTGTCCAAAGTCTCTACTTGGTCTCAGTTCTCCAGTAAACTTGTGATTATCAACACTAACCTCATCGTTGTGGCGGCGGACAGCTAGCCTGTATCCCTCATCCAGTTGAGTGGCAATGTTATTTTTTTCGTTCGTACCATTTTTTGGAAAATCCTCGGGTGTAGGACTTCCCCCCTTTAGTAGAAACCTGTTGAATTATTAAATTTGGTCTGGGAGGTCCTAATTGTTTCGTTGCCAATTTATCTTCATTTGTTCGCCGACAAAAAGGAAATTCTTTCAAAGACACAATCGAGTTGCACTGAAGCCTAGCCATGTTGATAGTAGTAGTGAATTGATTGACGCTGCTACCCTCTCTTTTTCTTAGTTACGTTCATGTGACGAAAGCGCGTAAGTGCAAGCCCACAGACACCCATTGAGATTGTATTGAAGGCTCTGAAATTTGAAAAAAATAGATTTTACATGGGAGTCTATGACAGAAGTTCTG
Organism: Coregonus clupeaformis; assembly: GCF_020615455.1. NCBI lineage: Eukaryota > Metazoa > Chordata > Actinopteri > Salmoniformes > Salmonidae > Coregonus > Coregonus clupeaformis. Next base: position 46,652,304 of record NC_059214.1, on the reverse strand, counting down.
GGCGATTTTCAATCTGACTGAAATCGCCCCAAAAGGGGGTGGAGCCATTTGAAGCACGACTTTAGCCTGATTCGACATTTAGTGGCAGTGTGGCACTGTGGCAGATCAGACGTATAGATTACAACACTGATAACTACTGTTGCCGTGATATAATTGATTAGAAAAAAAATCCCTTCCTTTTCCCGTTTGGCAGTGCGTCGCCCATATCGCCCTATTGAACAGGCCGTCCCTGTATATTACATACAGTGGGGAGAACAAGTATTTGATACACTGCCGATTTTGCAGGTTTTCCTACTTACAAAGCATGTAGAGGTCTGTAATTTTTATCATAGGTACACTTCAACTGTGAGAGACGGAATCTAAAACAAAATCCAGAAAATCACATTGTATGATTTGTAAGTAATTAATTTGCATTTTATTGCATGACATAAGTATTTGATCCCCTACCAACCAGTAAGAATTCCGGCTCTCACAGACCTGTTAGTTTTTCTTTAAGAAGCCCTCTTGTTCTCCACTCATTACCTGTATTAACTGCACCTGTTTGAACTCGTTACCTGTATAAAAGACACCTGTCCACACACTCAATCAAACAGACTCCAACCTCTCCACAATGGCCAAGACCAGAGAGCTGTGTAAGGACATCAGGGATAAAATTGTAGACCTGCACAAGGCTGGGATGGGCTACAGGACAATAGGCAAGCAGCTTGGTGAGAAGGCAACAACTGTTGGCGCAATTATTAGAAAATGGAAGAAGTTCAAGATGACAGTCAATCACCCTCGGTCTGGGGCTCCATGCAAGATCTCACCTCGTGGGGCATCAATGATCATGAGGAAGGTGAGGGATCAGCCCAGAACTACACGGCAGGACCCGGTCAATGACCTGAAGAGAGCTGGGACCACAGTCTCAAAGAAAACCATTAGTAACACACTACGCCGTCATTGATTAAAATCCTGCAGCGCACGCAAGGTCCCCCTGCTCAAGCCAGCGCATGTCCAGGCCCGTCTGAAGTTTGCCAATGACCATCTGGATGATCCAGAGGAGGAATGGGAGAAGGTCATGTGGTCTGATGAGACAAAAATATAGCTTTTTGGTCTAAACTCCACTCGCTGTGTTTGGAGGAAGAAGAAGGATGAGTACAACCCCAAGAACACCATCCCAACCGTGAAGCATGGAGGTGGAAACATCATTCTTTGGGGATGCTTTTCTGCAAAGGGGACAGGACGACTGCACCGTATTGAGGGGAGGATGGATGGGGCCATGTATTGCAAGATCTTGGCCAACAACCTCCTTCCCTCAGTAAGAGCATTGAAGATGGGTCGTGGCTGGGTCTTCCAGCATGACAACGACCCGAAACACACAGCCAGGGCAACTAAGAGTGGCTCCGTAAGAAGCATCTCAAGGTCCTGGAGTGGCCTAGCCAGTCTCCAGACCTGAACCCAATAGAAAATCTTTGGAGGGAGCTGAAAGTCCGTATTGCCCAGCGACAGCCCCGAAACCTGAAGGATCTGGAGAAGGTATGTATGGAGGAGTGGGCCAAAATCCCTGCTGCAGTGTGTGCAAACCTGGTCAAGACCTACAGGAAACGTATGATCTCTGTAATTGCAAACACAGGTTTCTGTACCAAATATTAAGTTCTGCTTTTCTGATGTATCAAATACTTATGTTATGCAATAAAATGCAAATTCATTACTTAAAAATCATACAATGTGATTTTCTGGATTTTTGTTTTAGATTCCGTCTCTCACAGTTGAAGTGTACCTATGATAAAAATTACAGACCTCTACATGCTTTGTAAGTAGGAAAACCTGCAAAATCGACAGTGTATCAAATACTTGTTCTCCCCACTGTGTGTGTGTGTGTGTGTGTGTATGTATATATATATATAATATTTTTTTTTGTTGCAATTCTCAATAAGCCTTTCAGGTGCTCTAACAGTCCTTTTTGGTCGTTCTGCTGAAGTGCTTCCTGAAGCAGTTGGACAGCGTTCATTGTCAGTCTGGGTGTTCTGACTGAATTGTCCATTGGTAAAGGCATTTGACACTTCAGCAGTGTCCTCCTGATGATCCTCAGTCCCTTGAGTGAATGGCTGAAGCCTTAGATCCACTCTGTTTTGTCTCAGTTGTGATCCATGCGCCGTTTGGATCTCATAGGATCGCGGTGCAACTTCTCTCTGCACGCACCCTAGCTGCATCCAGTTTCCTGTAGTGATGTCTCGGAGTCGTACATGATCTCCAGGTTTCAGTTCAGGTAAGTGTCTTGCATTTTTGTCGTGTCGCTGTTTTTGTTTGTCTTTCTGTTTTTCCTTTGCGAGTTTGACGTTGTGAGCGCCTCTGGGTGTTAGCAAGTCCTCATGGATGGGTAGGTTGGTTCTAATGCGACGTCCCATCAACATTTGTGCAGGTGAAAGTCCATTCTGCTGCGGTAGATCGTCAGACTTTTTAGGAAGTCCTCCTTTCCATCATGTGCCTTTTTCATCAGACCTTTGACAATTTTGACTGAACTTTCTGCTAAGCCGTTGGAACTTGGGTAGTTGGGGCTGGAGGTGTTGTGTCGGAATCCCCAGTCATTAGCGAACGATTGGAATTCAGAACTTGAACTGCGGGCCATTGTCCGAGTACAGTTCAGACGCAACCCCATGTCTTGCGAAGACTGATTTCAGGTAGGTGATTACAGCTTTGCTGGAGGTAGTTGGCAGTGTTGCTACTTCAGGGTAGTTTGAGTAGTAGTCGGTAACAACAATGTGACTTTTGCCATTGCAGTCAAAAAGGTCAACTCCAACTTTGTAGTAGGGTCAGTTGGGTACTGGATGAGGCATTAGCGGTTCTGCTTGCTGCTTTGGCCTGTAGGTCAAACACAGTTCACATGAAGCAGTGGTCTGGCTGATTTCCTGGTTCATTCTTGGCCAGTACATTACTTCTCGTGCTCGTCATTTGCATTTTTCCTCACCCAAGTGGCCCTCATGTATTTTCTGTAGCATTTCTTTGCGTAGTGTCATGGAATGACAATCTTGTTGCCTTTGAACACTATGTCATCCACAACAGTGAGCTCTGCTCTGCACATCCAGTAATCCTGTGTTCTCCTTGGACAGTTGTTTTTCTGTGCAGGCCATCCTATCAGTATTGTTTCTTTCAACTCTGTCATTGTTTGGTCAGCTGCTGTCTCTCTTTTGATCTGCACCATTCTCTCAGAAGACACAGGAAGTGATGCTACAATCATGTCGACGTAGGCCTGAATCTGTGTTTTTCTGTGTGTCGGTGCTCTCTTTCTTGTCGATTGCTCGAGAAAGAGTGTCGGTCACGAACATGAACTTTCCCGGGGTGTAGATCATCTTCACATCATACTTTTGCAGTCTGATCAACATTCTCTGGATTCTCATTGGACAATCATTCAGTGGCTTAGACATGATTGACACCAATGGTTTGTGGTAGGTTTCTACTTGGAAGGCTTGTCCGTAGACGTATTGGTGAAAGCTTTTGCACGCGTATGTGCTCGCCAGTAGTTCTTTCTCTATTTGTGTATACCTTGTTTCTGCGCCTGTCAAGGCTCTGGACGCATAAGTGACAGGTTGCCATGTGTCGTCATGCTGTTGCAGAAGAACTGCTCCCAGGCCAAACTGTGACGCATCTGCAGAAATCCTTCTGCTTTTCTCTGGATCATAGAACCTGAGCACTGGCTCTTCCGTGATTGCCAGTTTTCCTGCTCATGAGACCATTCCCATTAGTTTTTCTGTTCCAGAAGACATCTGAGTGGAGCAGACTGTGCTGACAGTTGAGGTATGAACTTTGCAAGGTAGGTGATCATGCCCATGAAGCGTCTCACGTCGTCCTTGTTCTTCGGGCGTTCCATGTTGTTGATGGCTAATGTTTTCCTCTGGTCTGGTTTGACTCCATCCTCTGAAAGTACGTCTCCCACGAAGGTAAGTGTTTTCACACCAAACTCGCATTTGTCCTTGCTTAGTTTCAGGTTGACTTTCCGTGTCAGGTCCAGCACTTGTCTCACTCGCGCGTCGTGTTCTTCTTTTGTGGACCCCCAGACGATGATGTCGTCCATCATGGTCTCTACTCCTGGAATGTGCTAGAAGATCATGTGAATTGTCTTGTGGTAGACCTCTGGTGCTGAGAGAATCCCATATGGTAGACAAAGAAATCTGTACCTGCCCTCAGGTGTGTTGAATAGCCTTGAGCTTGCATCATCTAGCTTAATTTGCCAGAATCCTGATGAGGCGTCAAGCTTACTGAACCACTTTGCTCCAGCAAACTGCAACATTATCTCTTCTCTGGTTGGCAACTTGAAATGCTCTCACATATTCACTGCTTTATCCAAAGTTCAATCTTGCTCATGCTGCAATCTCTCCTTGAGTCTATTATCAAGTATGCCACAGATTATCCTGTCTTTCACTAGTGAGTCTTTCAGATTTTCAAATTCACACGTTTTGCTCAGTGTGTTCAGCTCAGCCAAGTACTGGTCAAAACTGACTCCCTGTTTCTGATCATGAGAGAAAAACTTGTATCTCTCAAACATGACGTTCTGGCTTGGTACAAAGTACTCCTCAAATTTAGCCATGAGCACAGTCAATGTCAAGTTTGCCTTGTTTAGCTGAAAGCTATTGTAAATGTCCAATGCATCCTCTCCAATAACATGCAGGAAAATGGAAGCTTTCAATTTGTCATCATCTCCCCCTGCTCCACTGGCTGCTAGGTAGATATTGAATCTCTGCTTGAAACGTTTCTAATTGTCAGCTAGATTGCCTGTTAACTGCATAGGAGTAGGAGGCCTAAGCCTATCCATGACGGGAAACACTGTCAGGTCGTGTTGTAGGTGTGGTGTAGGAATCAAACGCAGGAAGCAGACTGAATTCCAAAAAGCTGTATTCCTGCCTAAACACAGGCAACAGGACGAAATAAGCCTGACAGCAAAATACGCACGAAGGCGAAAAGACAATGCGCACAAACAGGTGCGTCAGGATGAAATAAGTGCACACACAAGTGCAACGAACGCTCCAGCAAACAGTGGAGAAAATAACGCTCAACCGAGCAATACACAGACTGACGGTAACAATCACACACAACACAAGACAAACACAACGAGAAACTTATAGGACACTAATTACTACAAAACAGAAACAGGTGTAGAAACAAACAGACAAAAGCAAACGAACATGAAACATCAATCGGTGGCAGCTAGAATTCGGAGGCGGCGAACGCCGAAGCCTGCCCGAACAAGGGAGAGAGGCAGCCTCGGCCGAAACCGTGACAGTACCCCCTTGACGCGCGGCTCCAGACGCGCGCCGACTCCGGCCTTGGGGACGACCCGGAGGCCGCGGCGCAGGGCGCGTCGGATACCCCCGATGGAATTCCGTCAGGAGCGACGGGTCCAAGATGTCTCTCCTCGGCACCCAGCACCGCTCCTCCGGACCGTACCCCTCCCACTCCACTAGATACTGAAGACCCCCTCTCCGACGTCTAGAATCCAAGATGGATCTCACGGTGTACGCCGGTACCCCTCGATGTCCAACGGGGCCGGGGGGGTCTCCAAGATCTCATGTTCTTGGAGTGGGCCTGCTACCACCGGCCTGAGAAGGGACACATGGAACGAGGGGTTAATACACTTATACTCAACTGGTAACTGTAATCTATAACATACCTCGTTCAACCTTCTCAGGACTTTAAATGGCCCTACAAACCGCCCGACCCAGCTTCCGACAGGGCAGGCGGAGGGGCAGGTTTCTGGCAGAGAGCCAGACTCGATCTCCAGGTGCGTACACTGGCCCCTCACTGCGGTGTAGGTCGGCGCTCGTCTTCTGTCGACGTATGGCACGCTGCAGATGGACGTGTGCAGCGTCCCACGTCTCCTCCCGAGCGCCGCACCCACTCATCCACAGCGGGGGCCTCGATCTGGCTCTCATGCCATGGTGCCAGAACCGGCTGGTACCCCAAAACACACTGAAAAGGGGTTAGTTGGGTGGAGGAGTGGCGGAGAGAGTTCTGTGCCATCTCGGCCCAGGGCACATATCTCGCCCACTCCTCCGGCCGATCCCGGCAGTACGTTCTGAGAAACCTACCCACATCCTGGTTAACGCGTTCCACCTGCCCATTACTCTCCGGGTGGTAACCCGAGGTGAGGCTCACCGAGACCCCCAACCGCTCCATAAAAGCTCTCCAGACTGGAGGTGAATTGGGGACCTCGGTCAGCCACAATGTCCTCGGGCACCCCGTAGTGCCGGAACACATGGGTGAATATAGCTTCGGCGGTCTGCAGGGCAGTAGGAAGACCCGGCATGGGGAGCAAACGACAGGCCTTAGAGAACCGGTCCACAACGACCAGGATGGTAGTATTCCCTTGAGAGAGGGGAAGGTCAGTTATAAAATCCACCGAGAGGTGGGACCATGGTCGTTGTGGAACGGGCAGGGGCAGTAACTTACCCCTAGGCAGATGTCTAGGCGCCTTACACTGGGCGCACACCGAGCAGGAGGAAACATAAACCCTCACATCCCTGGCCAACGTGGGCCACCAATATTTGGCACTAAGACAGTGCACTGTCCGGCCGATACCCGGGTGTCCAGAGGAGGGTGACGTGTGAGCCCAATAGATCAATCGATCCCGACACTCGAGCGGAACATACTTCCGACCCTCCGGGCATTGTGGTGGACTAGGGTCGGTGCGTAATGCCCGCTCGAGCTCAGAATCGAGCTCCCACACCACCGGTGCCACTAGACACGACTCCGGCAGTATGGGAGTGGGCTCCACGAACCTCTCCTCCCCGTCATACAGCCGAGACAGCGCATCTGCCTTCCCGTTTTGTGACCCAGGGATGTAGGTGATCTTAAAAGAGAAACGGGTCAAAAACATACTCCATCTAGCCTGCCGAGGGTTCAGCCTCCTCGCTGCCCGGATGTACTCCAGGTTACGGTGGTCCGTCAAAATGAGGAAAGGGTGTTGAGCCCCCTCAAGCCAGTGCCTCCACACCTTAAGGGCCTGTACCACAGCTAACAGCTCCCTGTCCCCTATGTCATAATTTCGCTCCGCCGGGCTGAGCTTCTTGGAATAGAAGGCACAGGGGCGGAGTTTAGGTGGCGCGCCTGACCGTTGTGAAAGCACGGCGCCAATACCGGCCTCAGACGCGTCCACCTCTACCTGAAATGGTAAAGAGGGATCCGGATGCGCCAGCACCGGAGCCGAGGTAAACAGGTCCTTCAGCCTCCCAAACGCCCTGTCCGCCTCGACTGACCACTGCAGACGCACCGGACCCCCCTTCAAGAGAGACGTGATGGGAGCTGCCACTTGCCCAAAACCCCGGATAAACCTCCGGTAGTAATTCGCAAACCCCAAAAACTGCTGCACCTCTTTCACAGTGGTTGGTGTTTGCCAATTACGCACGGCCGACGCTTCGGTCTACCTCCATCTTCACCCCTGACGCTGACAACTGATACCCCAAAAAGGAGATAGACTCCTGGAAAAACAGACACTTCTCTGCCTTCACATACAGGTCGTGCTCCACCAGCCTCCGCAACACTCTGCGCACCAGGGCCACATGCTCGACACGGGTAGGTGAGTACACGAGAATGTCATCTATGTACACAACGACTCCCTGTCCCTGCATGTCCCTGAAGATCTCATCCACAAATGATTGGAAAACCGACGGAGCATTCATCAACCCGTATGGCATGACTAGATACTCGTAATGGCCCGAGGTGGTACTAAAGGCTGTTTTCCATTCATCATCCTTCTTGATGCGCACCAAGTTGTACGCGCTCCTGAGATCTAATTTCGTGAAGAAACGCGCCCCATGCAACGACTCAGTCATGGTCGCAATCAGCGGGAGTGGATAACTGTACTTCACCGTAATCTGATTGAGACCACGGTAATCGATGCACGGACGCAAACCACCATCCTTCTTCTTCACGAAAAAGAAACTCGAGGACGCGGGGGAAGTGGACGGCCGTATGTATCCTTGTCTCAGCGATTCGTCTATGTAAATCTCCATAGCTTTCTTCTCCTCCTGAGACAGAGGATACACATGACTCCGTGGGAGCGCAGCTCCTGCCTGAAGGTTTATCGCACAATCCCCCTGCCTATGGGGTGGCAACCGCGTCGCCCTCGCCTTACTAAACGCGATAGCCAAATCCCCATACTCAGGTGGAATGTGCAATGCGGGCACCTGGTTTGGACTCTCCACCGAGGTAGCCCCTACGGAAACGCCCAAACATCTACCCACACACTGAGCAGACCACTCCATCAGAGCCCTCTCCTGCCACGAAATCACTGGGTTATGGGTACTCAACCAGGGCATGCCCAGCACCACCGGATACGCAGGAGAGTCAATCAGGAACAGCTGAATCATCTCCTGATGATCCCCCTGCGCACACATCCTAAGTGGCGCCGTGATCTCCCTGATCAAGCCCGTACCCAACGGACGACTATCTAGGGCGTGAACGGGAAAAGGAACATCAACAGGAATGAGGGGAATCCCTAACGCTAAACAAAACTTTTTATCAATAAAATTCCCAGCTGCGCCTGAATCTACCAGCGCCTTATGCTGGGCATGAGGTGCTACCTGTGGAAAACATACAGGCATGCAGAAATGGGCAACAGAGAGCTCTGGGTGAGTGGGGCGCCTACTCACCTGGAAGGAATCCCCAGTGCGGGACCTGTCGTCATCTCCCCTAGGAGGCCATCCCCAGCACCTAGCCGCGGTGTGTCCTCCCCCGACCACAGTTGGTGCAGTGGATGGACCCCCTAGTCTGCCGACTCCTCCTATCTCTAGCGCCAGCGCCCCGAGCTCCATAGGACACGGCTCGGATGCGCTGGAGGATGGAATGGACGGACCCCCCTCAGGACGTCCGCGGGTAGCCAATAGGTTATCTAACCTGATTGACATGTCGACCAGCTGGTCGAAAGTGAGACTGGTGTCCCTACAGGCCAGCTCCCGACGGACGTCCTCTCTGAGGCTACATCGGTATAGATCGATGAGGGCCCGCTCATTCCACCCTGCATCTGCCGCTAGAGTACGGAATTCGAGTGCGAATTCCTGGGCACTCCTCCTCCCCTGCCTGAGGAAGACCAGACGCTCCCCCGCCGCTTTCCCCTCCGGGGGATGGTCGAACACCGCCCTAAAGCGGCGGGAGAACTCGGTGTATGTAATAGTCGTGGCGTCGATCTTCCTCCACTCCGCGTTGGCCCACTCCAACGCTTTACCGGCCAGGCAGGAGATCAGGGCGGACACGCTCTCATGCCCTGAAGGTGCCGGATGTACTGTGGCCAGGTACAGCTCTACCTGGAGCAGGAATCCCTGACACCCAGCTGCGGTCCCGTCGTAGGACCTCGGGAGAGATAGTCGGACTCCGCGAGGTTCCGGCGCTGGACTGGGTGGGCTGGCCGATGGTGCTGGCAGGGCGGCTGGCGGTGGAGGCGGACCCCAGCCTCGGAGGGTGGTCATCACCTCCTGCAGGGCGGCCCCCATCTGCAGGAGCTGCTCTTGCTGTTCCCGAACCTGGGTTTCCAGTCTTGAATGTGCTGCTTCGGCTCCTGCTGATTCCATACTGTGAGGTGTGTGATTCTGTCAGGTCGTGTTGTAGGTGTGGTGTAGGAATCAAACGCAGGAAGCAGACTGAATTCCAAAAAGCTGTATTCCTGCCTAAACACAGGCAACAGGACGAAATAAGCCTGACAGCAAAATACGCACGAAGGCGAAAGACAATGCGCACAAACAGGTGCGTCAGGATGAAATAAGTGCACACACAAGTGCAACGAACGCTCCAGCAAACAGTGGAGAAAATAACGCTCAACCGAGCAATACACAGACTGACGGTAACAATCACACACAACACAAGACAAACACAACGAGAAACTTATAGGACACTAATTACTACAAAACAGAAACAGGTGTAGAAACAAACAGACAAAAGCAAACGAACATGAAACATCAATCGGTGGCAGCTAGAATTCCGGAGACGACGAACGCCGAAGCCTGCCCGAACAAGGGAGAGAGGCAGCCTCGGCCGAAACCGTGACAAACACTCGAAACAGGTAGTTTGAATTTCTCTTACTTCGGGTAGGTTGCTCATCAACTTGCTCGTCAACATATTCCAGTGCAGCCTCGCTCTCGCTGCTGTCACTCTCGCTGCTGCGGCTTGTTGGCATCGCTCTTGCAAGCTAGCATCTTCGACTACTCACGTCTCTTGACTTGTGGTAGAATGTTTAATTTTCGTCGCAGAAATTTGCAGAGGTACTCCTTTCTTTTCTCTGTCTCGTCATAGCGACTACCAATCTGACACCATGTTATGTTTGTTCCTTTAAATAATGACAAACCGGGGCGTAGGTTGAACTACTTTTAATAAACGGATACTTTAATTCAATTCAATTCAATTCAATTCAATTTTATTTTATATAGCCCTTCATACATCAGCTGATATCTCGAAGTGCTGTACAGAAACCCAGCCTAAAACCCCAAACAGCTAGTAATGCAGGTGTAGAAGCACGGTGGCTAGGAAAAACTCCCTAGAAAGGCCAAAACCTAGGAAGAAACCTAGAGAGGAACCAGGCTATGAGGGGTGGCCAGTCCTCTTCTGGCTGTGCCGGGTGGAGATTATAACAGAACCATGCCAAGATGTTCAAAAATGTTCATAAATGACAAGCATGGTCAAATAATAATCAGGAATAAATCTCAGTTGGCTTTTCATAGCCGATCATTAAGAGTTGAAAACAGCAGGTCTGGGACAGGTAGGGGTTCCATAACCGCAGGCAGAACAGTTGAAACTGGAATAGCAGCAAGGCCAGGCGGACTGGGGACAGCAAGGAGTCACCACGGCCGGTAGTCCCGACGTATGGTCCTAGGGCTCAGGTCTCTCAGTTGGCAATTCATATCCGATCATTAAGAGTTGAAAACAGCAGGTCTGGGACAGGTAGGGGTTTCGTAACCGCAGGCAGAACAGTTGAAACTGGAATAGCAGCAAGGCCAGGCGGACTGGGGACAGCAAGGTGTCAGCATGCCCGGTAGTCCTGACGTATGGTCCTAGGGCTCAGGTTCTCAGAGAGAAAGAGAGAACGAGAGAATTAGAGAGAGCATACTTTAGCTAGCAATCTCCTTGTGTCGCCATGCAAGGCATACTTCAACCCCCCCCCCCTCGCATAGCCTGCTGGGTAACGTAGTCTTCATGTTATTGTCATGAGCCCTCTCACTCCACCGGGTTACCACCTTAATTTGTTTCCACTATCTTCCACTCTGCTCACCTCCCTCTCTCTACTCAGCCTAACTAGCTCCACCTGTCCCTGCTCTGCTCGGCTCTAATTACTCTGCCAGCTGCGCTGCATTACCCACTAACCTCTCCCAGTATTTAAGGCCCTGTCTTTCAGCTCTCCGGTGTCAGATCGTCTGCAAAGCTCACACCCGGAACCTGTTTGCTCGCGCTTCTGGCTCACCCTGGTTTTGTGACCCCCGGACCTGCCTGTTTTTGGATACTCTTCTGCCTCAGGAGATCCAGACCTGCTTCTGCCATTACGACTCCTGACTACTCTTCAATCCCGGTAACTCTGACCAGCCTTCTGCCTTGCTACTACGTATTTTGGATTTCCCTTGAACTGTACTGCTGCCTGGTTTCATTCCGCCCTGTTGTGTCTGTGTCTCCCCCCCCCCAGGACTTCTGGACCACCCACCACCGGCTTCATAGGACGCATCGCTGCCACTGGGGGGGGGCACAGACCCAGCGCATTGGACGGGATCCCTGTTACCCCTGGAGCCTTCATTCACTCCCTACTTCCCTTTTCCCTTAAGTTTAATAAACTTTCTGGTGTGACGCAATTGTGGTCCCCTGGTCGTCTGTCTGAATCGTGACAGTACGATCTGACCATTATGGACTCAGCGCACACTTTCCCCGACATGGAAACCGATGAGCATGAGCAGCAGTTCCAGCAGCAGCAACAACAACTCGCCATGATCATTCAACTCCTCACCAACCTTACCCCAGCCAGTCTGCCCACCAGCCCAGCCCCCGAGTTACCTGCCCCGGTCATTGCAGCCGCTGCTCCGAACCCAAGATTGGAAACCCCGAGCGGTTCAACGGCGATTCAACCCAGGTCCGGCCATTCCTGACTAGCTGCCGACTTCAGTTCTCCTTGCAGCCAAGGACCTTCGCCACGGAGGGGGCTAAAGTTGGGTATGCCATCACTCACCTGACGGGCCGAGCTCGACTCTGGGGAACAGCAGAGTTCGAACGTCAAACCCCCGCATGTGCAACCTTCGACCTGTTTGCTGAGGAGATGCTGAAGGTGTTTGACCTGGATTCACCCACCGCAGAGGCGTCTCGTGAACTGTTCAGTATTCGACAAGGCAGACGTACAGTCGCAGACCATTCCATCGACTTCCGAACCCTGGCTAGACGAAGTTCTTGGAACACACCATCGTTGGTGGACGCGTTCTTCCATAGTTTGGCTGACTATATCAAGGACGAGTTGGTCTCCCATGAACTGCCTTCCACTCTTGATGAAGCCATCGCACTGACTGTCAGGATCGACAGAAGGATACAGACCCGTCGTCGTGAGAGGGGGCGCCAAGGTCCACCTACTACCGGCATTCGGAGAGATCCGACTGGGCTCCTGTCATCTACTGCCACTCACCCAGGTCAGCTTGATCAGTCTGAGCCTATGGAGATTGGGCGAGCCTCCCTCACTCCTGCAGAGCGCCAGCGCCGCTTCACCTCAAACCTCTGCCTCTATTGTGGAGGTGATGGACATCGTGTGGTAACCTGCCCTTTAAAGGGCCGAAGCTCACCGGGCGTAGGGGGAGTCCGGTTGAGTTCAATGACCATCCAGTCCTCCGACCGCAAACCCCTGCTGCAAGTTCACCTCCGCCTCTCTGACTCAACTCACACCCTGGCTGCTCTGGTGGATTCTGGCGCCGAAGCCAACATAATGGACATCAAGCTGGCACGCCAACTGGGACTGGAGAACCTCCGTTTGACACCTCCTATTCCTGCCCGGGCACTGGACGGACACTTACTCGGATCGGTCACTCATGTCACGGCCCCGGTCTCGATGGGTCTGTCCGGAAACCATCAAGAAACTATCCAGTTTCACCTGCTCCCCTCTCCAGGCCAACCCCTCATCCTGGGTTACCCATGGCTCCGCCGGCACAACCCTCAGCTCGACTGGGTGACCGGGGTGATCAGGGAGTGGGGAGAGGACTGCCACCGAACCTGCCTGCTTGCTGCCGCACTACCCCCTCGGCCAGTACCTACTAACTCCGCTCCTGACCTCTCCAATGTCCCAGAATGCTACCATGGTCTCAGAGAGGTGTTTAACAAAGCAAGAGCCACATCTCTGCCCCCTCACCGACCGTACGACTGTGCCATCGACCTCCTCCCTGGAACAGCTCCTCCAAGGGGTCGTCTTTATTCGTTGTCTGCTCCTGAAAGAAAGTCCATGGAGGACTACATCAATGGCTCTCTGTCCGCAGGATTAATCCGTTCATCTTCATCTCCTGCTGGTGCTGGCTTCTTCTTTGTGGGGAAGAAGGACGGATCTCTTCGCCCCTGCATCGACTACAGGGGACTCAACGACATCACAGTGAAAAACCGTTACCCTCTGCCTCTGCTCACCTCTGCTTTTGAGTTGCTCCAGGGAGCCACTGTTTTTACCAAGTTGGATCTCAGAAACGCTTACCACCTAGTGCGGATCCGGGAGGGAGATGAATGGAAAACCGCATTCAATACACCAACAGGCCACTACGAGTATCTGGTTATGCCTTTTGGCCTCACCAATGCTCCTGCTGTGTTCCAGGCTCTAGTGAATGATGTACTGCGGGACATGTTAAACAAGTTTGTCTTCGTTTACCTGGATGACATCTTAATTTACTCCAGAAACCTGTCTGAACACACCCGCCATGTCCAGCAAGTCCTTCATCGTCTTCTGGAGAATTCCCTCTACGCCAAGGCAGAGAAATGTGAGTTTCACGTCAAGACAGTGGCCTTCCTGGGGTACATAGTGGCAGAAGGAAGTATCCAAATGGATCCTGCCAAAGTATCAGCAGTCACTTCATGGCCAGTTCCGGAGAACAGAAAGAAGCTGCAACAGTTTCTGGGGTTTGCTAACTTCTATAGGAAGTTTATCCGGAACTACAGTACCGTTGCTGCCCCTCTCACTGCTCTAACCAGCACCAAGCAACCCTTCACCTGGACCCCAGCAGCCGACAAAGCCTTCAGTACCCTCAAGGTGAGGTTCACCTCCGCTCCCATCCTCCAGATGCCTGATGTGGACCGGCAATTCATTGTGGAGGTGGACGCCTCGGATGTGGGAGTTGGTGCTGTGATTTCTCAGTGGGCTGCGGAGGATAGGAAGCTCCATCCCTGTGCCTTTTTCTCACGTCGGTTGTCCCCCTCTGAGTGCAATTACGACATAGGGAACCGTGAGCTGCTGGCTGTGAAGCTTGCCTTGGAGGAGTGGCGTCACTGGCTGGAGGGGTCCACCATTCCATTTCTCGTTTGGACCGATCATAAGAACTTGGAGTACATCCGCACGGCCAAAGCGGTTGAACTCCAGGCAGTCCCGCTGGGCCCTGTTCTTCACCAGGTTTAATTTCACTCTGTCATACCGGCCTGGATCACGCAACACCAAGCCAGACGCCCTCTCCCGTCAATTCCAGAAGGATGACAACCCCTCCAAGGATCCTGTGTCGATTCTGCCAAGTCCCTGCATCGTTGCAGCTCTGACCTGGGCTGTTGAGGAACAGGTGCTGGAGGCTCTCCGTAACCAGCCAGGTCCCAGCACTTGCCCAGCTGACCGCCTTTTTGTCCCCGAAGACCTGAGGTCCCAGGTCATTCAGTGGGGACATGACTCCCGCCTAGCTTGTCACCCTGGCTCCACCCGCACTTACAACCTGCTCGCCCAGAGGTTCTGGTGGCCCTCTCTGAGGAAGGATGTACGGGAATTCGTCCAAGCCTGCCCCATCTGCAACCAACACAAGTCGTCCTGCCAGCCCCCCAGCCGGATTGCTGCAGCCCCTGCCTGTGCCCAGACGTCCCTGGTCTCACATCGCCCTTGACTTTGTCACGGGGCTGCCCCCTTCAAGTGGCATGACCGTCATTCTCACCATCGTTGACCGTTTCAGCAAGATGGCACACTTCATTCCCCTCCCCAAGCTCCCAACCGCCAAGGAGACCGCCCAGGTGGTCCTGGAACACGTCTTCCGGATCCACGGACTGCCAAGGGATGTTGTTTCTGACCGTGGTCCACAATTCTCCTCCGCTTTTTGGAAGGAGTTCTGTCACCTGCTGGGAGCCACAGTCAGTCTGACTTCCGGATTCCATCCCCAATCCAATGGGCAGTCAGAGCGGGCTAATCAGGAGCTCGAGAAGGCACTGCGATGCATGACTTCACGCAACCCCCACTCCTGGTCGCAGCAATTGACATGGGTGGAGTACGCACACAATTCTCTGACCTGCTCTGCCATCGGTATGTCCCCTTTCCAATGTGTTTATGGATACCAGCCTCCTCTATTTGCCAGCCAGGAGGAGGAGGTTACTTGCCCATCTGCACTTGCTTTTGCCCGTCGATGTCGCCGCACCTGGTCACAAGCCCGAGCCACACTCCTCAGGTCCGTTGCCAGCTACACTACCGGGGCCAACCGTCGGAGAATTCCTGCTCCCACCTACCATGTTGGTCAAAGGGTGTGGTTGTCATCGAAGAACCTGCCACTCAGGGTGGAGTCGCAGAAGCTGGCACCTCGGTTCATTGGCCCATTCCCTATCATAAGAGTGATTAGCCCAACTGCTGTCCGGCTCCAACTGCCTAATTCCCTGAGGGTGCACCCCACTTTCCATGTGTCTAAGATTAAGCCCATCCATGAGAGTCCGCTGGTCCCTGCTGCGCCTGGTCCTCCTCCTCCACGGCTCGTCGATGGTGGCCTGGTTTACACCGTCCGCCGCCTGCTTCGGTCCAGACGGAGGGGTAGGGGTCTCCAGTACCTCATTGACTGGGAGGGCTATGGACCTGAGGAAAGGACCTGGGTGCCAGCTAGTCGGATTGTGGATAGGACTCTCATCACCGCTTTCCACCAACGGCATCCTGATCAACCTGCAATCCGTAGGGGCCGCCCCAGAGGGGTCCCTAACCGTCCGGCCCGCTCGGCTTCCTGTCCTGTGCCTGATCCTGTCTCGGGACCTGTCCCATCTCCCGACCACGGCCCTCCGGCTTCCTCCGAGGATGAGGACGTTCACTCGGACCGTTCGGAGGAGTTCTAGCCCTCCTCCGGCTCCCCTCCTCCCGCCCGGCGTGGTGTTGCTCTTGGGACTTCTGGGGCCGTCCCTTGGGGGGGGTTCTGTCATGAGCCCTCTCACTCCACCGGGTTACCACCTTAATTTGTTTCCACTATCTTCCACTCTGCTCACCTCCCTCTCTCTACTCAGCCTAACTAGCTCCACCTGTCCCTGCTCTGCTCGGCTCTAATTACTCTGCCAGCTGCGCTGCATTACCCACTAACCTCTCCCAGTATTTAAGGCCCTGTCTTTCAGCTCTCCGGTGTCAGATCGTCTGCAAAGCTCACACCCGGAACCTGTTTGCTCGCGCTTCTGGCTCACCCTGGTTTTGTGACCCCGGACCTGCCTGTTTTTTGGATACTCTTCTGCCTCAGGAGATCCAGACCTGCTTCTGCCATTACGACTCCTGACTACTCTTCAATCCCGGTAACTCTGACCAGCCTTCTGCCTTGCTACTACGTATTTTGGATTTCCCTTGAACTGTACTGCTGCCTGGTTTCATTCCGCCCTGTTGTGTCTGTGTCTCCCCCCCCCCAGGACTTCTGGACCACCCACCACCGGCTTCATAGGACGCATCGCTGCCACTGGGGGGGGCACAGACCCAGCGCATTGGACGGGATCCCTGTTACCCCTGGAGCCTTCATTCACTCCCTACTTCCCTTTTCCCTTAAGTTTAATAAACTTTCTGGTGTGACGCAATTGTGGTCCCCTGGTCGTCTGTCTGAATCGTGACAGTTATTAACACATAACAACACACAGCATATCTACAAGAACGGTCACAATGCCTCAGGTAAAAACAAAGGAACAAGGTAAGTGGCAATGTTTATCACGCTGCACATGATGAAAATGTATGCACTCACTAACTATAAGTCGCTCTGGATAAGAGCGTCTGCTAAATTACTAAAATGTAAATGTAAATCTATGAACGTTTGAACATCTTGGAGAAAAGTCTGGCCTTAATGGCCATGTACTGTTATAATCTCCACCCGGCACAGCCAGAAAGGGACTGGCCACCCCTCAGAGCCTGGTTCCTCTCTAGGTTTCTTCCTAGGTTTCTGACTTTCTAGGGAGTTTTTCCTAGCCACCGTGCTTCTACATCTGCATTCCTTGCTGTTTGGGGTTTTAGGCTGGGTTTCTGTATAGCACTTTGTGACATCTGCTGATGTAAAAAGGGCTTTATAAATACATTTGATTGATTGACTGAGGCTGAGGATCTTGATGAGGTAGTTGATAATGATGAAGCAGACATTGATCACAGTGATATCACTGTGATACTGGATGTGCATGATGATACAACTTTTGTGTCAGATGTAGGCCTACATTACAATGATATAGCTGTGACGGTAGATGCATGTGAGGAAAGTGGGGTGTCAGACTCTATCGATCATGGTTATGCCGTTCAGGACATCACTTGTGATGGAATCACCCAGAACACTCAAGCGTAACTTGAGGTGAGTAGGAGAAAAACGGTGTAAAATGAACTATGAATACTGTTCCAGTGTTAATGTTATTGTGTGCCACTTGCTGTGCTGTATTTTGGTAGCTTTGGTTATATTCAGGTGACCTGACTCGGATGCAGTGTGGCAGCCCTAACCACCTGGTGGCCTGTAATTGGCTGGTATCTTATCTGCGATAAGAATGGAGGCAACAGAGACAGTGGCAGGAGGAAGCCCTTGCAAAGATGGAAGATGTTTTCCAGACTTCCTCAGTGTAATTTACCGTTCATGTTCACATGACACTTACCTGAGGTCCTCCTGTGTGTTCCAGTGTCCTGACGCCCAAAGCAACGCTGCCACCACTGTTGCACCTTCAGCTTAGAGAAAGACAACCCTTCACAATCCTCTAGCTACTCACATTAACAGGGATAGACTTTTCAAATGAATTAGAGTGTGACAGCTAACGTTGTTAAACACCTGCCATTTATCCTATTCCACTTGTGTGTTCCAGGCCGCCTGTCGCCAGAGCTCCAAAGACTTCGACTAGCTGACTACAGTGGCGCTGCAGGCCGCTGATGTCACCAGGCAAAGTTCCCACACCTTTGCTGAGCAGAGAGGATCCGGGACGGACAAACTGTGCAGAAAATCAATGGTACAGTAGTAGAGCATAATGGTTAAATGCAAAGATTCTCTTTTTTTATATTTTACTATCTACATGTGTGTAGGTGTTGTCTGACTAGTACACCCTACTAGCTGTCTGGCCCTACTGTCTTTGAGTTGGCTTTAGTTCTTTATCAATGAATTTAGTTTTGCACTAAATACATCCAGTAAATGAAATGTTCAGTGTTCTAGTGTCGCTGTGTGTCTGCTCCTACTGTCACTGAGGTCACTGAGCTGCTGGTGAGAAACAGGGCATCGGTCAATGTAGCTGACCAGTGGAATTTCAACCCTCTCTTTGAGGCTGCAGCCAAGGGCAAATAGCCAAGAGATCTGCCTTCCTGTGCCTTTCATATTAGCTCTTATATAACTGCGTTTGATTGACTGAAGGCTACTGGGATGCTTTTTTTTCTAGTCAGTGCCGTGCAATATGTGTAACGATAACTTTTTACGTAAAATGCTTCTCATACATTTTAATGCCACATCTATCTGTCTGTGTGTATCTCCACCAAGAATAACTATGATGGTAACATGTCTTTGGACATGGGCATCCAGGTCCTGCTGGAAGGAGATGCTGCCCTCCTAAAGCACGGGGCTGACGACAACGATCAGGTCAAAGGAGGCCTCATCTCCCTGCGCAATGCAGCCTCTTACGGGGTGTGTCACTACAAAGATTACATCAGGCCTCTGAAGACGTTTTACATGCTGTACGGTTTGCCATAAGATTTTACATAGACATAGACAATGCATACAAAACACATACGCTGTGACGTTGTGGCCTATGTAGCAGCTTGGATGTCATTAGGCTTTAGAAGACATTGTATGCATTGTTTAGTTTACAAAACCATCCATCACATAAAATAACATCACCCATACTGTGATGAAAAGACCTAGTGGAAAGTCTACATATGTATTAGCGTGGATGTCATCAGTCATTGGGCAAGTCATGAGGATGTTAAATAATGTCCTCGGTCTCTGTCACTCCTCTCCTGTCTCTTCTCTCCTCTGTCACTCCTCTCCTGTCTCTTCTCTCCTCTGTCACGTCTCTCCTCTACAGCACATGCACATTGTGGCCCTCCTGATCAAGTTCAATGCCCGTGTGAACGCCACAGACATGTGAGCCTTCAACCCTCTCCACAGGGCAGTTCAGTAGGTAAACATAGTGAATGTGTCATCTCTCTAGTCGCACAAGTGTTTGACTTACAATGACGTAGTCTTGTCACAATAATTCCCATCCAATATATTTTGACACACATGGCTAGGGAAACCCCTCATCATTGTAAATAAGAATTTGTTCTTAACTGACTCGCCTAGTTAAATAAAGGTAAAATACAAAAATATAAATAAATCACCCAGTACCTCTCCCTCTGACCATATCCTCCTCCTTCCTCAGGCTGACAGTATTTGTGCCCTGTTGATGGACACTATTCCCCCAGCTACAGAGTAGAGGGATCACCACCTCAGCTCATCAAACCTTCCAATCTCTGGAGGGGACAACAGACGTTACTTAATCTGCGCTTGATTGGGCCCATGTGCCACCCAGCCAAACGGACTAATGCATCAATCCTTTAGCTATTGTATTTTAACATTTTGTGTGTATTTCATACAAGCTTGCAGGTTGTTCTGATATTATTGCTTTGTAACTCTCACCACTGGAGGTGAACTGATGGACAGTGGACCAGCAGCAGTCAGTACGTAACCTGACACCACTGGAGGTGAACTGATGGACAGTGGACCAGCAGCAGTCAATATGTAACCTGACACCACTGGAGGTCTTGATGGTATTTGTGTAGAACAAGAAAGAAAACAAGTAGGCGCCAGTACAAGTAGAAAACTTTAGTGAACTATTTACAGATAACATAAATTAAAATAATACATATAAGTAGGAGCAGATCAGCCTATAGTTTACAGCAACATGAACGTGACCATATCCCTGGCCAATGGCAATAGCTCAGACAGCTCCATCCCAACATACCCTGTGAACTCCCTCATCCCCATACCACTCCTCCACCTCCTGTATGTCCTGCTCTACCCTGTGAACTCCCTCATCCCCATACCACTCCTCCACCTCCTGTATGTCCTGCTCTACCCTGTGAACTCCCTCATCCCCATACCAGTCCTCCTGTATGTCCTGCTCTACCCTGTGAACTCCCTCATCCCCATACCACTCCTCCTCCTCCTGTATGTCCTGCTCTACCCTGTGAACTCCCTCATCCCCATACCACTCCTCCTCCTCCTGTATGTCCTGCTCTACCCTGTGAACTCCCTCATCCCCATACCACTCCTCCTCCTCCTGTATGTCCTGCTCTACCCTGTGAACTCCCTCATCCCCATACCACTCCTCCTCCTCCTCCTGTATGTCCTGCTCTACCCTGTGAACTCCCTCATCCCCATACCACTACTCCTCCTCCTCCTGTATGTCCTGCTCGCCCATCAGGAGGGCCCACTGAAGCTCACTTGTCTTCTCCTGCATCACCCCAGGGTGCCTGTGGAGGGAAGATTGACAAAGCAATGTGCTTATCACATTTGTTTAGGGTTTAGGGGAGCACTGGGGAAGCCATCCTCACATAAAACATAATAGCCTTGGCCTATTTCTGTGTGACAGAGTTCATTTCACCCCTTGGCGCAATTATATATTTTGACATGCCATCCACCATAGCCTTAAAGAGTTAATGGAGAGAGAAGCATATCCTAGACCGGGGCTATATGTTTTATCTGAGGATGCGGGATGTTTCTATTCCCCCCCCCCCCTCCATTTAATTCCATTGATTACATAGTTGTTCTTAGTTAAAAGATTCCTTTTTAGATAAATATTATTTGAACTATTCTTACTCTGATTAAGCAATTGTTGATTGTTTTGAATAGCAGGACATAGAGTACCTCATGCTGTACTCAGGTTGAAGAGATCTGGCAGGGTTAGAGAGGATGGGCCCCCTCAGTGGCCATTTTAGCATGTCAATCTTGGTGGGGCAAACAAAACACAAAATGTGGGATGCATGCCAGCAAAGCCACTACACAACACTAAACAATACATTAATTGCACTATAAAGGTGACAAACGGTGCCCACAAACTGTTAGGGCCTACATAAAGCTGTTCCAACAGCAGAGTCCCAACACCTTACCACTGCTACACATGGCTATCAGCAGAGCCTTGTCTGGCAGCGAAACAGTTCATTCAGCCTCATTTACTGCCTTTAAAAAAACATAGCTGACTTGCTTAAACAAATGTGGTTTCTACTGATTATTGAGATGTACAAACTATGGCATAAGGGGACGACAAGAGGATAAGAGGCAATCCGTAATTTTGATTAATACATTAATGAGCGAGCTAGCATGGACGTAGTCAATATAACTATTTGTTTAGCACTTTTGAAATGTACAGCGACAGAATTCAGAACATGGGCCGTTCATACAGTGTTCTCCCTGTATACCAAGTCAGAACCGTAGGATAAGTAAAGGGGGCATGTAAGCAGACAATGAAAGCTCTTACAATATTCAATGATTACATTTCTCTAAAACAGGTTATAGGCTACATGTGCACCACCAAGTCAGAACAGTAGGTGAAATTAAGAGGGGAAAATAGACCAAATTATTAGGGTGAGGCACATGACAGCTTACTACACAACATACACTTAGTATTACTTAGCTACAGTATACATATCTCCCTGGCATATTACATAATTTATGCAGCAGCATACAATACATTTTTGGACTCACCTTGTTGTGCTGTGCTCACTTGATCAGGAAGGTGGCGCGGCGGTCCTTTGTGGGCAAATTTTGTCATCAAACTTTGTCATCAAAGTCTGGCATTCTCTGGATTTATGGTGCTTTCAAGACAACTGGGAACTCTGGAAAAAAAACAAGGTCGAATCATGATGAAGTCAGTGATCTTCAGGTCGTAGCTCTAGAAAGAGGCCCGAATTCCGGATTTATAATTCCGAGTTGGATGACCGTTCAAAACGTATTTTCCCAGTCGGAGCTCGTTTTTTCCTGAGTTCCCAGTTGTTTTGAAGTCAGATTTTGCAGTTCTGAGTTAACAGTTGTTTTGAGCGCGGCACAAATCATGCTTCATTGACAGCATGGCCAATGTTGAATGTTTATCATTTTAAGCTTGGAAAAGAGACCCTTAATCCCAGACTTGGGACCACACAGCCATTCCAATGAATAGCAGGCTAGTGATTGCTTTGCAATGCTTGCAGTTAGCCACTGATTCCTTCCAACCCACTCATTGTTGAATTCGCAATTTCCAACTTGTTGTGTAATGTTTATGTCCAATGGCCGATGAGCACCGATACGTTTTATTTATAATTTATTTTCATTATTTCTCTTCATATGACAAGAATTAAAAATGATTTGCCAGTAGATTGTCAACTTGATTCATGATGATGACTGCTAGCTAAGATTTAGAAAGTATGATGTTGACATGATCAGTCCAATCAAAGCTACTGTAGATATAACATTATTTGATGTCATTTTATCTGTGGTCAATAACCTTGAGCCTTCTTGGATGGGCACTTCTAATGTAACTATGGCAGCACCCAAGTGGCTTGATTTTTCGAGCTCTACCCTTAGAATTGGCGGTGATGTAGTGTCCCCATGAGTGACAGAACACTGAGCCAATCACGGCGCAACTAGAGAACATTACCAACACCTACGCTCCGTATATTTCGCTGGCTGTCCCACCACCACAGAAAGCACTGAGCTAGGCTGAAACACCTACATTTTGGAGCTGCCTTACTCAAGAAAGCAAAAAAGGGACCATGTTTGTATGCGGCTTTATTAACTCAATGATTATTATTATTTATTTTTTTACATTGTTTGCAAACTGATGTGACACGTACTAATGCCAAAATAACATGCAAAACAGGCAACCCCCCCAAAAAATATACAGTGCTATGAAAAAGTATTTGCCCCCTTTCTAATTTTCTCTACTTTTGCATATTTGTGATACTGAATGTTATCAAATCTTCAACCAAAACCTAATTTTAGATAAAGGGAACATAAGTGAACAAATAACACAACAATTACATATTTATTTCATTTATTTCATAAACAAAGTTATGCAACACCCAATTCCCCTGTGTGAAAAAGTAATTGCCCCCTTACACTCAATAACTGGTTGTGCCACCTTTAGCTGCAATGACTCCAACCAAATGCTTCCTGTAGTTGTTGATCAGTCTCTCACGTCGCTGTGGAGGAATTTTGGCCCACTCTTCCATGCAGAACTGCTTTAACTCAGTGACGTGTGGGTTTTCAAGCATGAACTGCTCGTTTCAAGTCCTGCCACAACATCTCAAATGGGATTAGGTCTGGACTTTGACTAGGCCATTCCAAAACTTCCAATTTGTTGCTTTTTAGCAATTTTTATGTAGACTTGATTGTGTGTTTTGGATCACTGTCTTGCTGCATGACCCAGCTGGCTTCCGCTTCAGCTCACAGACGGATGGTCTGACATTCTCCTTGTAGAATTCTCTGATACAGAGCAGAATTCATGGTTCCTTCTATTAAGGCAAGTCATCCAGGTCCTGAGGCAGCAAAGCATCCCCAAACCATCACACCACCACCCCCTGCTGGTTTATTTGAACAGTGAGAGACAGAATGACAACAAAAAAATCCAGAAAAACACATGTCAAAAATGTTATAAATTGATTTGCATTTTAATGAGGTAAATAAGTATTTCACCCCTCTGCAAAACATGACTTAGTACTTGGTGGCAAAACCCTTGTTGGCAATCACAGAGGTCAGACGTTTCTTGTAGTTGGCCACCAGGTTTGCACACATCTCAGGAGGGATTTTGTTCCACTCCTCTTTGCAGATCTTCTCCAAGTCATTAAGGTTTCGAGGCTGACGTTTGGCGACTCGAACCTTCAGCTCCCTCCACAGATTTTCTATGGGATTAAGGTCTGGAGACTGGCTAGGCATTCTTCTTGAGCCACTCCTTTGTTGCCTTGGCCGTGTGTTTTGGGTCATTGTCATGCTGGAATACCCATCCACGACCCATTTTCAATGCCCTGGCTGAGGGAAGGAGGTTCTCACCCAAGATTTGACGGTATATGGACCCGTCCATTGTCCCTTTGATGCGGTGAAGTTGTCCTGTCCCCTTAGCAGAAAAACACCCCCAAAGCATAATGTTTCCACCTCCATGTTTGACGGTGGGGATGGTGTTCTTGGGCTCATAGGCAGCATTCCTCCTCCTCCAAACACGGCGAGTTGAGTTGATGCCAAAGAGCTCGATTTTGGTCTCATCTGACCACAACATTTTCACCCAGTTCTCCTCTGAATCATTCAGATGTTCATTGGCAAACTTCAGACGGCCTTGTATATGTGCTTTCTTGAGCAGGGGGACCTTGCGGGCGCTGCAGGATTTCAGTCCTTCACGGCATAGTGTGTTACTAATTGTTTTCTTGGTGACTATGGTCCCAGCTGCCTTGAGATCATTGACAAGATCCTCCTGTGCAGTTCTAGGCTGATTCCTCACCGTTATCATGATCATTGCAACTCCACGAGGTGAGATCTTGCATGGAGCCCCAGGCCGAGGGAGATTGACAGTTCTTTTGTGTTTCTTCCATTTGCGAATAATCGCACCAACTGTTGTCACCTTCTCACCAAGCTGCTTGGCGATGGTCTTGTAGCCCATTCCAGCCTTGTGTAGGTCTACAATCTTGTCCCTGACATCCTTGGAGAGCTCTTTGGTCTTGGCCATGGTGGTTTTGACATGCGTTTTTCTGGATTTTGTTGTTGTTATTGTTGTTGTTGCTACCATTAAAATTATAGACTGATAATTTCTTTGTCAGTGGGCAAACGTACAAAATCAGCAGGGGATCAAATACTTTTTTCCCTCACTGTACATAGTACAGTACTATCTCTGTAATAATATAACGGCTACCCACTGTGACTACACTGTACCAACTTCTGTAACCATATAACTACATAGGTTTTAGGCCACTTGGTGTTTAGTGGGACCACACCTCTCATTGTCTCAACCACTTTAATAAGCTCTGGTTTGAGAAGACTACAGGTGAGTGCAGAAAGTAATACAATGGAAACCCATTTAATCCTTTCAGTGGTCATGAGTGGAAGAAGACAATGAGGCCATGGGACAAAGGATTCTATAGATTATATTATGGAGACGCAAGGATGCCTCTGATGACTCTGAGGCGGTGTTATCATGCATTTCTCTCACACACACACAGATGCGTTTGTCCGCTCTGTACTCATATCCCTTTGAAAAAAACTTGCACTGTTCTGGTCAGGATGTGTATACTCTAGACAAGAACACTGAAGCTTTCCATGAAAACCCATAATGATACACAGCGAAAAACTATTATTTCCAATAGACAGAGAAACCAGGGATCAGGTAGTTGTACTCAGCATTGATAGGCGTCTGTCACCCCACCCCTATATAAAATACACCAACGAAAGCGTAAAGGTTCTTTGTGGTTGAGGTTTGTTGTTTTCTATCAGTTTTCCTGAAAATCTATTATTAAAGTAACATTTAAATGCCTATTTTCTAATTAGATCGTAAATCATAAGGGCGGTGTGGATGGATAAACAACTGGTTCCATCCCCTTTCTACTCTTTAGGGGCCATCTTCTGGCGAACGTGGAGTCTGCCGCTCGTAACATAAAACCTACTGTGAGAAATGACTGTGTCATTGAACTTCAATTCATCATCACAGAGATTTGTCAATAGGATCCATAGATGTTTCAACTTGATTGCCTGAAGATCAAAAGAAAATTCAAAAGGGTGGTGGAGCTGTACATACATCGAGTTTAGAGGAAAACCTCAGGAGACGACCCTTGCTTTTATTCTATTGATTTAAAAAACTGAGGCTGAACACGTATAGGCTAGACCAGGGTTTCCCTAACTCGGTCCTGAGGGCCCCCTGGGTGCACGTTTTGGTTTTTGCCCTAGGACCACACAGGTGATTCAAATAACCAACTCATGCTCAATTGGTAGAGCATGGCGCTTGTAACGCCAGGGTAGTGGGTTCGATCCCCGGGACCACCCATACGTAAAAATGACTAAGTCGCTTTGGATAAAAGCGTCTGCTAAATGGCATATTATTATTATTATTATTTGAATCAGCTGTGTAGTGCTAGGGCAAAAACCAACACGTGTACCAAGGCGGGGCCCCAGGACCAAGTTTGGGAAACACTGGGCTAGACTATACGTGCTACTGTATTTAGGCTACCATTGTACCAGCACACAAAGACAATGACAAACACACATACATATACACACATATTGTTTACTACACATGTATGCCAATTCACATACACTAACAAACACAAACAATGCATTATGATACTATTCAATATTCTGCCATATTTGCAGCCTACAACGTTAAAGATATTTGAAGATGTATTTAGTTCAATTTACTTTAGACTACTTAGGTTTTTAGAATATTACTAACATGGGTTAACACATGCAAATATAATATGGTTGAAAAAACATATATGCATACTTTTTCAAATGTATTTTTAAAGCAGGTCTAAATACAGTGCACTTGCACATGAGTGTAAGCTGGGACCAAGAGAATGAAAAACAGCTTCTATCTCAAGGCACTCACTAACTGTAAGTCGCTCTGGATAAGAGCATCTGCTAAATGACTAAAATTTAAATAGCCATCACTAGCACATTAGATAGAGGCTGCTGCTGCCTATTGAAATCACTGGCCACTTTAAGAAATGGAACACTAGTCACTTTAATAATGTTTACATATCTTGCATTACTCATCTCATATGTATATACTGTATTCTATAATATGCTACTGTATTTTAGTCCATGCCCCTCTGCAGGGACGGCCTGTTCAATAGGGCGATATGGGCGACGCACTGCCAAACGGGAAAAGGAAGGGATTTTTTTTCTAATCAATTATATCACGGCAACAGTAGTTATCAGTGTTGTAATCTATACGTCTGATCTGCCACAGTGCCACACTGCCACTAAATGTCGAATCAGGCTAAAGTCGTGCTTCAAATGGCTCCACCCCCTTTTGGGGCGATTTCAGTCAGATTGAAAATCGCCCAGAACTTCTGTCATAGACTCCCATGTAAAATCTATTTTTTTCAAATTTCAGAGCCTTCAATACAATCTCAATGGGTGTCTGTGGGCTTGCACTTACGCGCTTTCGTCACATGAACGTAACTAAGAAAAAGAGAGGGTAGCAGCGTCAATCAATTCACTACTACTATCAACATGGCTAGGCTTCAGTGCAACTCGATTGTGTCTTTGAAAGAATTTCCTTTTTGTCGGCGAACAAATGAAGATAAATTGGCAACGAAACAATTAGGACCTCCCAGACCAAATTTAATAATTCAACAGGTTTCTACTAAAGGGGGAAGTCCTACACCCGAGGATTTTCCAAAAAAATGGTACGAACGAAAAATAACATTGCCACTCAACTGGATGAGGGATACAGGCTAGCTGTCCGCCGCCACAACGATGAGGTTAGTGTTGATAATCACAAGTTTACTGGAGAACTGAGACCAAGTAGAGACTTTGGACAGGGTGGATATGGTTATATTGCGATATTGTCAATACAGTATATCGTAAAGTATCACTATGTAACTCGATTTCTTTCACCCCAATCCCTCAAATTAACGGTAAATAACTGAATTGTTTGCCCCACATTTAGCTAAGATGATTAGCTAGCCAGCTAAAATGTTTTATTTAGTTAGCAGTCGCATCTACAATAGTTTACTGTCAATAACATGTCTCCAAAAATGACGTGGTGTCTCCAATTGTGTTGACATTTTACAATTGCGATGCGCATCCATGAGTATCCACTTTCTGTAGCTCAGCTGGTAGAGCACGGCGCTTGTAACGCCAAGGTAGTGGGTTCGATCCCCGGGACCACCCATACACAAAAATGTATGCACGCATGACTGTAAGTCGCTTTGGATAAAAGCGTCTGCTAAATGGCTTATTATTATTATTATTATTATTCCAGCCTTGTGTAGGTCTCCAATTTTGTCCCTGACATCCTTGGAGAGCTCTTTGGTCTTGGCCATGGTGGAGAGTTTGGAATCTGATTGATTGATTGCTTCTGTGGACAGGTGTCTTTTATACAGGTAACAAGCTGAGATTAGGAGCACTCCCTGAGATCAGTCAATAAATGATTCTGGTATTGACTTATATGCTGCCCCTGTCTTCATGTTGTTGCTGGACATATCTTTTTAAAAATGTGTGTAGGTAACCTAAATCATCAGAAAAATTGCCCCTCCTGAGAATTTTTTCAGGAGCCGCCACTGCCCCTCTGTCATTGCTTGTCCATATATGTATATATTCTTAATTTTATTCCTTACTTACATTTGTGTGTATATGTTGTGAAATTGTTAGATATTACTTGTTAGATATTACTGCACTGTCGGAGCTAGAAGCACAAGCATTTCGCTACACCCGCAATAACATCTGCTAAACACGTGTATGTGACAAATAACATTTGATTTGATTTGAGTCGTGCGGGGTGTGTGTAGATTATAAATCCCTGTTCTACCAGGGCTGGGATTTCGGGTTAAATATTCAAAATGGCGGACGGAGGAGCAGCGAGTCAAGATGAGAGTTCAGGACCAGGTAATCATTACAGCATTTTACATATTCATACTTATATTCAAAAACGATTTATCTGAAACCGTTTAGCACAGAAGAAAAGCGACAACAAAATAATTTGCCATAGTGTTGCTGTTGTCTGCATCATTTAAGTTAATTCACAGCTAGCGGATATTTGACAGGGGGAAACAGGCAATTGCAGTGCGAAGGCAAAAAAACAAACATTTAAAAAAAACATGCCTACCTTTGTGTGATTAGACCGCTGTACGCCGCTACATATTCATACCCCTGTCTACAAATACGATTTAGCATATTTTATTAGTAATCGGCGACGTGACTTGTTTTTATACATGCCATATTCAGATATTGTTCAAATACTGTACTGTAGCTGTGCTAACTTGATAAGGTGGCTAGCTTGGCTGCTATAGCTAGGCGATCGGCTTTGTGTTGTTTCTTATTATTGTGGCGTGAACCTTCTTTGGAGGATGTTTGCATATTCATTTTTCGACCAACAGTCAGCGGCTGCGCATACTACACATTACAGTAACATAATAGAAAGCCGAGAAGCTAACTTGCTTGATGTCGGATGGCGATTTTATATGCCTATTTTCCCCAGCCTTTGTGTTCGATGCAGGCGTTGTAGCTGTTGTGTTATTCATGTGGGCCTTTCCGACCATAGAGAGATTGCGGAGTTCAGCATATTCCATCAACTATTCGACATCATATCGCGTTCGCCGCAGAATATGTCAACCTTTTTAGTTTGCCGGTTATAGATAATGCCAAATGCCTCCATTATGTCTAGGTTGACCTATTCATGTTTTTAGATTCTTTTTTTCATCCATGGTAGGCAGCTACAATCTGCCCATTTTCAGCACCTAGCGCGTGAGCTAGTTTCACTGTGACATCAACATCATCACTACTTTCTTTAGCATAAAAGCCCAAACGCTTTACATTTACATTTTAGTCATTTAGCAGACGCTCTTATCCAGAACGATTTACAGTTAGTGAGTGCTGTTTAGCATATATTGTAGTTTTTAGGACGTATTGGCTGTGTTGCCTACCTCCTGGGTGTTTTAGCCTTAGTGATGAATAAACAAGTTTCACTATTTATTTTTAGCCAAAATATAGCTAGCTATAATAGTTGCATAAAGCCTGTTGCTGCCACCATGAATCCAACTAATAACATTCACGGTCGACATGAGAGAATTGGATCAGGGGCCTGCCCTGCTCCAAATAACCGAGAACAACTGATACAATTACATATTTTGTTGCCGCCATTGTCTTGCCTTTCGCTATGTGGTTTTCTGAGTTTGGATGAAATTATTTGAAGTTTCGCCCGAGTCTCTCTTGTCTTGACTTGTCTTGTGTGTGCGTCTGTATGGGTGGCGTTTGTTTACGCAGTCTGAATATATTAAAAGCTTCATTAGAATGCCTAATTCGGGGAGGTTTCCTATATTTAAAAACGGTGCAGTCGATCTCTCCGCGTCTCTCGTTTAGAATGATTCCCGTATTCTGAATCTATTTTGAATGCCGTTTTTTTTAGCAATCCATGTCCGAGAGGCCTAGACTACCTGTGCCATTATTTTTCGGGGGAGAGGTAGCGAGGCCCACTTCCGTGACAGTGAGAGTCACAACCCATTCATGTTCTCGGTCTCATTTTGATGAAAGGGCAGCCAACGGTTCCCACACATTTCCTTTTCATATTCCACTGTTTCACCGTGATAATAAACACTTCAGATTAACACACAGAGTTGCCGAAGTAACCTACATATTTTTTTGCTCTCGATGTGATGAATATTATGATATCTTTGATCAACTTTTATGAACATTCTATCAAGCCAGCAAACACATTTTCCAAAAGATTTGCTGCTTAAGCTAATGTTTGTGTGTGTCAACATTTTAGTTGCTACATCCCTATTATTAAAGAGAAGCTTATTGATATTGCTGTGTTGTGAAATCAGGCTATCCTTGTCACTGTAACACATCACTTAGTTTAGCTTTCTTTTTTTTGTGCTTTGGGCAGGATAGCGCGTTTTTTCCCCTGGTTTACATTCACTCTTTAGCAGGTTTGACTATATCATTTCTTCCATTCTAGCCAAATTTCCTCATCTAAATTTAATTGCATGTGCCTCCCCTATATCAAGGTGTTTTGGTACTTGGTTTTGGATTTTTTTTGTCAAAATCTGCAATAGGCTAACTAGCAATCATACCACACATAAAAACATTCAAAGCTGCATCAATTTTCAATATGAATCTACAAGAACAAATAGGAATAGCTGATAGGTAGCGGAGAGGCCAGGTGCATCATGGCGCATGAAATAATAAAAAAGCTCTCCTGTTTATCTTGTTTAGGGACAATACAATTATCCTTCCTAGGCTATCCTACAACACCACAATGCAATGAATAATTGCATTATTGTTTTCAAGTGAGTACAAAATTCTACTCTAGGCTGCATTGAAAATGTAATTTGAATAACAGGGCAAAGCCCTGTGATTTAAATCATTCATTCCATTTGGATGAGTTGTGGGT
This sequence comes from Coregonus clupeaformis, assembly GCF_020615455.1. Classification (NCBI taxonomy): domain Eukaryota; kingdom Metazoa; phylum Chordata; class Actinopteri; order Salmoniformes; family Salmonidae; genus Coregonus; species Coregonus clupeaformis. The sequence goes on along the minus strand of NC_059214.1, from coordinate 46,620,879 downwards.
CCTACTCTGGGCAGTTTATAAGGTCTAGAAAGGCACAGTAGCAGGCCAGTCTGGTGTATTTTTTACTTTTGATACTGAGATCTGTTGCAGATCATCATACTCCCAAATTGTCCTATAATAATGTGGCCACATGCTCCCGGCAGCCCAGTTATTCAGGAAAGCTTAATGCTCTCTCTGCCTCCTCTCCAATCCGAGCGGCTATTCCTCGCACACCTAGAACCTAACGCTTCAATATAGCCTAAATATTTGTCATTTAACTTTTTGAAGAATACAAATAGTCTCACACTTTTGTCCATAATAATCTCATCATGTAGGCCATACCTGCACTGTATCTGCGAGCTGTTGACTAGAGCGCACATGCCAGAGTGCATTCGCTATACCTACGCAACATTTTTAGTGACAAAACCATCAGTAGGCCTATATAATATGCCAATCCTGTGGCGGGCCTCTCCCGAGTCCGTACCGGGGTTGCAGCGATGGGACAAGACCACGGAATTGGGGAGAAAAAGGGGGGTAAAAAAAATAATAAATAATTGCGATCTGATTTCCTCCTAGCTGATCATTGTCTGCAGCCGGCTCTGATCGTAGTGTAGCCTAATGAAACAGGGAGGTAGAGTAGGCTTGTCTGTGGTGGTCGGCGAACCCTCAACCTTCTGGCTCATAGCCCTGCGTGGCATCGATTGTGTGACAAAAACATGCTGAAGTGGGAAAGTAGGTATCCACGTTTATTTGTGGTCGTAAACATTATTTAGAGTTAATGCTATGGGGGGGTGCATTTATATATATTTTTAGAAAACCTTAAGTTGGACCAGTGCCCTCCCCCAGTACATTTTTAACTGTCCCTTATTTGGTTCCTTGGGAAGCGTTCTAAGTCCTTTGTAAAAAGGGGCTTTTACAACAAAATTAGGTTTATTATGAACTAAGCTACTTTTCTTTCGGGGGAAAGTGGGAAATTATTTTCTTGTTTTCACATTCCCCCTCCTTACTTCCTCCCAGTTTTACATCTCCGCCACCCCCATTCCATCCCGAGAGTTCTGAACATGAATATTCATTAATGTAAACATAGTAATCGTGAATAATGCATTATGTTCATTAATAGATGCAAGGCATCAGAAAGGTGTGCATGAAGTTCATACAGACAAGCTGTTCTAGAGTGGGAGTTAGAGAGGAGCATGTCACGTGTACATAGAGATGTTCTGCATATGACTAGAATCAGATGGATAGTAAGGGGCATTTCCATTGAAAAGGACCCATGAGCACCAACATGTGAAGTTCATAGGAGCATATCAAATTGGGTGTCAAATGAAAGCTAAGAGTCTGTATTTTGGGGAAATGAAGGCATAGATACATTTTGAACCATTTTCCATCTTAAAAATTAGGCATAAGTAAAGGCGTTGATTTCCAGATAAACAGATGGAAGAGGGGGCTTAGCAAACATCTAGCAGAAAAAGTCTTAAAACGGTATCAGAAATACATCAAAACAAAATAATGTTGACGTTAAGACCCCTGCCAACTAATACTTATATTTAGTTTTGGAGAAATTGTTTACCTTCTGTAAGTTTAAGAAATATTGCCTTGTGCGTTGTATTTCAGTTACCAAAAACCTACATATCTTTTAGATATTTTCAAATTCCTCCATCACAAGGAGGTAGGATAATGAACGTTTACAGAAGTAACAAGTAATGGTAGACCTACCAATTAGTTATAGTGATTTTACTGATACCAATTTTGTTTATGAATTATTAAGTGATTAAAACTCATAACGCAATTACTGCAACAGAATTGGCGACAATATGAAATCATAATAGTCACAAATAGGGCTGTGTCAGTCATGACATTTTGTCTGCCGGTAATAGTCATGCAAATAACTGCCGGTCTCAAGGTAATTGACCGTAATTAACATAAACACGTTTAGCATCTCCAGGCCTCCACGCATACAAGCCACTGATGCGCACTTTTGGAACATTTACATTTAAAAAAAGTATAATAAACACCATCACAATAGATCCCATTATTTATTTTAGGTAGGTCTAAAGAAACATGATATGAAGAAAATGTATTTCAGAAGAATAGAAAATGAGTTGGCCTACTGTATGTTATCTGGCTACGCACCATGCCATAGGCTTGTAGTCTAGTTCATTTAGCAGACAAGATATGCTTATAAGTCCCCATGCCCTTATTTTATATTATATGATTTTATAGTAAGAAGAATATAATTGAACTTAGCTGAATAAAATAGAAAGGATATTTTTCACCTTCCACAGCGAGTGCTATTATAAAGTGGCTATGTTGAGCGTAAAAGTGATCATTTGAAACAGGTCCAAACGCTAGATTTAGAGTTATTTGGCAACTTTAGTTGTGAATGATACAAACCTTAGAATGTCTTAGAATCAAAACATATATGGGTTGCATGATGCGACTATAGGCTATTGATGATTGATGCTTTTCTCTCATCAAGTGATCATATTTTCACTCATCAGACTATTCTCAATGTAATCTTGTCTTTACTAATATGTCAAATTAGGAACAGGGGCAGGCAGGAACAGACGCAGGGGCAGGCAGGAACAGGGGTAGGGGCAGGGGCAGGCAGGAACAGGGGCAGGCAGGAACAGGGGCATGGGCAGGCAGGCACAGGGGCAGGCAGGCACAGGGGCAGGCAGGCACAGGGGCAGGCAGGCACAGGGGCAGGCAGGCACAGGAACAGGAACAGGGGCAGGCAGGAACAGGGGCAGGCAGGAACAGGGGCAGGCAGGAACAGGGGCAGGAACAGGAATCCATATGCACTACAATAACAAATGGAGGCCGCTTTCCCGCATTTCGTTTTTCAATCATGCAGGGTAGGCTACTCCAGTTTTATAGCGGAGCATGTGCTTAATATGAGCAGCTGAGAAATACATATAGTAGCAGCTGGGATCCTCCTCTTTTTAGTGGCAACCATCAAAACTCTGCTTTCACATTGCATATAGAAATGTCTGGGCTTATAGGAACACTTTCACTCCACGCACCAACCACTGTTTGAGGAGCATGCAGCCTCTCGCTGCGTAACATGTGATATTCCACCCAGACTCTGTACGCCATGGGCTCTCCAACCCTGTTCCTGCAGCTACCCAGGGCTTAATTTGGGAAACATAATCGATAGTAACATGTTTTTACAACTAAACATATTTCAACTAAACTGTTGACAGCCCCTCTCTCTGCATGCTCAGTAAAGGAGAGAGAGGAGGAGATGGAAACGCACAGTGGTGAGAGATTCTGTAGCTAAAGATAATGTGTCAGCCTATTAATTATAACAAATATAAAAAATTCTCTATTACTAGGCTATTCAAAATCAAATACAAATTCACTATAGTTGTAGACTAACTCTGTAACTCTGCACAATCAATGAACCAACATCATCGCCTAGGCCTATACGTTCTCTCCCAGACTCATGGATAGAACGTTTGGTTCACAGGTAAGGTAAACAGTCCATTCAGTATGCATAATACAGAGTCCACACTCAAAGGTGATTACTAGAATGTCTTTAATTTTGGATTATAAACTGGGTGGTTCGAGCCCTGAATGCTGATTGGCTGACAGCTGTGGTATATCAGACTGTATAGCATGGGTATGACAAAACATGTATTTTTACTGATCTAATTACGTTGGTAACCAGTTTATAATAGCAATAAGGCACCTCGGGGGTTTGTGGTATAAGGCCAATATACCACGGCTAAGGGCTGTGTCCAGACACTCCGTGTTGCGTCGTGCTTAAGAACTGCCCTTAGCCGTGGTATATTGGCCATATACCACACCTTCTCGGGCCTTATTGCTTAAGTGTAGGCTAGCTAGACCAATTATGTACCAAAGACATCTTAAATATTATTTAGTTTTAGTTTTTTAGCCGTGCATAATATGTGGTAGGCTATTAGGCTATGTATTGTACAATGGCACAATCATTATTTTAATTCAGGGGGGGAGTTTCGGGCTTGGGCTCATATATATGCATATGCATAAGCTCTAATATGTGTATGGGTGTTTTGTATTAATCATCACCTTAGAAAGCGCTGTCCATTTCGTTGTTAGGCAACATCCACAACTTCTTTCTTCAAATTGATCGATCGCAGTGTGGTGAGTTTTAAAAGCATGATACTGTTTTGATGATAAGTGTTTGATGTGATTTTTGATTGCATTTGATGTCCACTGATGTCCACTGGCATACTCTTATGTTCAGCTTATAACTGTTCTTTCTTGTGGTCCTCTGTAGCTCAGCTGGTAGAGCACGGCGCTTGTAACGCCAAGGTAGTGGGTTCGATCCCCGGGACCACCCATACACCAAAAAAAAATTTATGCACGCATGACTGTAAGTCGCTTTGGATAAAAGCGTCTGCTAAATGGCATATTATATATTATATATATATTCTTTGTGTTTCTGTCATCTGGTGGTCAAACCAAGAGTGTTAAAGCAGTCTGTCTGGTCTCTCTCTCTCTCTCTCTCTCTCTCTCTCTCTCTCCGCTCTCGCTCTCTCTCTCTCTCTCTCACTCTCACTCTCACTCTCTCCAATTTCAGGGCTTTATTGGTATGGGAAACTCCCTCTCCAGTTATGTCACCTCTCCCAGCTCTTACTGACACCTACCCATGAGCCCCCTCTCTTTCCATTTACTGTAACCAGCATATTCACCCACTGAGCACCGGACGTCCATGGACGTTGAAATTTGGTCAGTCCACCCTGGCCTTGATGTTATCGTCCACAGACGAACTGGACTGGACCAAATCTGAACTTATCAAGACTGGTGTTTCACAAGTTTGGATAGTACAGTACAGTGAGTCGAGGACAGTCCAATACAATACAGTAGTACAGTAAAGAAAAGTAGAGTATAGTACAGTAGAGTATATTGTACTGTACTGAACTATACTCTGCTTTACTGAACTCCACTGTACTCTACTGTGCTCTGCTGTACTGCACGGTACTCTACTGTGCTCTGCTGTACTGCACGGTACTCTACTGTGCTCTGCTGTACTGCACGGTACTCTACTGTGCTCTGCTGTACTGCACGGTACTCTACCGTGCTCTGCTGTACTGCACGGTACTCTACTGTGCTCTGCTGTACTGCACGGTACTCTACCCTGCTCTGCTGTACTGCACGGTACTCTACTGTGCTCTGCTGTACTGCACGGTACTCTACCCGTGCTCTGCTGTACTGCACGGTACTCTACTGTGCTCTGCTGTACTGCACGGTACTCTACCCTGCTCTGCTGTACTGCACGGTACTCTACTGTGCTCTGCTGTACTGCACGGTACTCTACTGTGCTCTGCTGTACTGCACGGTACTCTACTGTGCTCTGCTGTACTGCACGGTACTCTACTGTGCTCTGCTGTACTGCACGGTACTCTACCCTGCTCTGCTGTACTGCACGGTACTCTACTGTGCTCTGCTGTACTGCACAGTACTCTACTGTGCTCTGCTGTACTGCACGGTACTCTACCCTGCTCTGCTGTACTGCACGGTACTCTACTGTGCTCTGCTGTACTGCACGGTACTCTACCCTGCTCTGCTGTACTGCACGGTACTCTACTGTGCTCTGCTGTACTGCACGGTACTCTACTGTGCTCTGCTGTACTGCACGGTACTCTACTGTGCTCTGCTGTACTGCACGGTACTCTACCCTGCTCTGCTGTACTGCACGGTACTCTACTGTGCTCTGCTGTACTGCACGGTACTCTACTGTGCTCTGCTGTACTGCACGGTACTCTACCCTGCTCTGCTGTACTGCACGGTACTCTACTGTGCTCTGCTGTACTGCACGGTACTCTACCCTGCTCTGCTGTACTGCACGGTACTCTACTGTGCTCTGCTGTACTGCACGGTACTCTACTGTGCTCTGCTGTACTGCACGGTACTCTACTGTGCTCTGCTGTACTGCACGGTACTCTACTGTGCTCTGCTGTACTGCACGGTACTCTACTGTGCTCTGCTGTGCTACGCTGTGATGTCCAAACTTGTGAAATATGAGGAGAATGACATTCATAATTATGCATTTCTGTGTAGTACAAATTAGGGACCCATGATGTCATTCCGTTACGGATGTAAATCCACTTCACTTACTGTAGTTCAATAACCAAAATAGATTTTTTCAAACTCAAGGTCCCATGTCATAGCTGACACCCCATTCTTTCTGCAGACATCTTTGAACTTTAATTCAGAGCAAATATTTAACAACGTGGTCGAGATTTTACGGTAATTCTGTTATCAAAGTTTGCATCAGCACAGTTCTTCCACTAAATTCGTTTTTGTAAAAATAAGAAATATAGCATAGCTAGAGAAAATATATAGTGAAGTTCAGGAATATTTTTTGGAATGTAGTATAATCAGGGTTACCAGTAGCCCTGCTTGAAATGGGCTAGGCTACTCAAAAGTGAGGACAGAGATACATGCTAGATAGAATCAGACACATCCTTACTCAGGCCTCTGCCTTTTCCACACATTCTATAGCTACCCTTCTCCTCTGTTTTATTTCTTTGGGTAACAACTCTTGTTACTTGTGAGTTACACTAGCCTACACTAGCCTACCAACAGCTAGCCTACCTGTGACAAATGGAGAAACATTTGGTCACCGTAGTTGTAGAACATAGAAATGTACATTTACATTTGAGTCATTTAGCAGACGCTCTTATCCAGAGCGACTTACAGTTAGTGAGTGCAGACATTTATTTTCTTCCCCCCAATACTGGTCCCCCGTGGGAATCGAACCCACAACCCTGGCGTTGCAAGCACCATGCTCTACCAGCTGAGCTACATGGAAATGCCTTAATGCAGACACTGTAACATGCTAAGTACTGTGTTAACAAAGTACTTTAGACCTATAGGCTCAACTCGGCTATGATATTAATGGGAACTTAGTTTGAAGTGTTGCCGTGACTTCCAAACCATGGGTGGTTAAATGTCAGTGGAATTTGAATATATATTTATTATTCTGCTCTTGCTATGCCTCGTGTCACGTTAAATGTCTCCGTTCACATTAACTGTTCCGTTATATTCACTCTCAATAAAACAGTGCTAATGAGTTACCTATTTAAAAATTCCTCTCTGCTAAAATATTTGCATAATGCATTGTTTGCGCTCCACATTTGGGTTTTGCGAGACACTAGCGACTGCGGTTTAAATGAAGTGCCTTTCTCCTTACTTTGGTCTGTTTTCTCTATTTTGTTCGGCTTTAAGAGGGGTAGAGTGGTAGCGGTTTGGAAGGAGGAAGATGGGGCCGCTGTAGCTTGGGTATCTCTGTCCTTGTTTCAGGGGAGGGGATCTTATGATATTTTTTACCATTGACAAATGTAGACCTACGTGTTGATTGATTGTTAGTATTCTATTCTGTTCTGCAAGGCCTGCTTATTCAGAGGCAACGCACCAATATTCAACCTTCATTTAACCAGTATTTGAATTTAACCCGTTTCTGAGAACCCATGCTCGACGTTTGAGTCATTAGCAACAACAGCCTGATATGGCCTTTTCGGTTGAGAAAAACATTGGAGAGTTGGTGGTTGAGACATACTTGCTGTGGCTTTGAGAAAGAGGGTTTAAGTGTCGTAACCTGGTCTAAATCGGCTTTCTGAAGAAAATGGTTAGCCGTAAGTTTCCTGGGCTGAAAAAGTACTCAAACAAACTAGGCTAATGCCCCACCGGCTATTGTTTGACTCAGTCCTGGCCAAGGCCCCGGCATGGCTACTGTTTGGTTAGTCTACTGTCCTCACGTCTGCTTTGTCATACCCTTTCTTCAGTCTCTCTTTGTCCTGGTCAATGGTGTGATAAATATCAGTCTTTTGTGAAGGAGTGCTTGGAAGAGTTGTAGTTGGGGAGCCAAGAAAAGAGAACAAGGTTTCGTTTTCTGTTGAGGATTTTCTGAGCAAGGCTATGCCACACGTTCACAACCTCTTTTTCAGAGATCTATCCCCCCAAAACAGTAAGATATTTAATTCTAACATTGCTTTGACACCCCACTCTGTCTGTCGGGCGCCTGCCTGCCCGCCATATTAAGTTCCAAGGAATGTTCTTCTACGCTGAATTAAAAAGAGAGAGAGGGGGGAAAAGCCAGCTGAACACGAAAAACGAACCTAATGGAATTTAAAGCTAATCTAAATATGCTAATCTTAACACGCTTCATAAACAGCCAATAGTACCCTCTGCCTTCCTTCCTTCTCTCTCTCTCTCTCTCTCTCTCTCTCTCTCTCTCTCTCTCTCTCTCTCTCTCTCTCTCTTTCAGCAGTTGTGCAGAGTGGAATGCCATAGCCAAGAGGGGTCCGGCAGTAATGACGGGCTCGTGGTGGATTAATGTGGAGTTATTTATTTACAATTGAGTGCCTCATTTTTAGCCAGGCCTGGTCTCTGTCTCCTGGCGGAGTTTGGGACCTGCAGTCCGAGACATTCTATTAGTTATATTAGCGCCCTCCACCACTCCACGCCAACGTGCCCAGACCACTGCCGAAAGGCCTCACACTGAATTCTGGGAAGTTGTTTCCCATCCTCTTTACCTGGCCCTCTTAGCTAATTACTCTGCTGCTTGCATTCTGCCGGTAATTGGGTTTGTTCTGTTCCCCTCCCACCTACGCTGTGCTGTATGCCTGTTTAGAGCCCATCTCTCTCTTTTTTCATTCTCCTCCTTCTATTCCCCTGTTTTTATCATCCTCCAAAAAGCCATCCAATTAATATGCTAATGAGATAATACATATTTATGGTGCTTTTAAATTATGCAGAAAGCTTTCAGAGCCCGGTGTGAAACGAGTCGCTCGCAGAACTTCAAAGCCTTGCATCGCTAACGAGGCAGGGCCTGATTTACATACTGCTTTAATCAGCTGAATACTGATTATACTTCATTATGAGAGAGAGAGAGAGAGAGAGAGAGAGAGAGAGAGAGAGAGAGAGAGAGAGAGAGAGAGAGAGAGAGAAGGAGAGAGAGAGAGGGGGGAGGGGGGAGAGAGAGAGAGAGAGAGAGAGAGAGAGAGAGAGAGAGAGAGAGAGAGAGAGAGAGAGAGAGAGAGAGAGAGAGAGAGAGAGAGAGAGAGAGAGAGAGAGAGAGAGAGAGAGAGAGAGAGAGAGAGAGAGAGAGAGAGAGAGAGAGAGAGAGAGAGAGAGAGAGAGAGAGAGAGAGAGAGAGAGAGAGAGAGAGAGAGAGAGAGAGAGAGAGAGAGAGAGAGAGAGAGAGAGAGAGAGAGAGAGAGAGAGAGAGAGAGAGAGAAGAGAGAGAGAGAGAGAGAGAGAGAGAGAGAGAGAGAGAGAGAGAGAGAGAGAGAGAGAGAGAGAGAGAGAGAGAGAGAGAGAGAGAGAGAGAGAGAGAGAGAGAGAGAGAGAGAGAGAGAGAGAGAGAGAGAGAGAGAGAGAGAGAGAGAGAGAGAGAGAGAGAGAGAGACTCTTGTCCAGTAGTCGTGACAATCCTGGCACGCACAGGAGACTGGGAGAAAGAGAGGGAGACAGTTAGAAAGAAAAGAGTGAGTGAGAGCTGTTAGTCTAAACCCTGTTGGGTTTTGTGGAGTACTGACACTGTGTCTCAGTGTTGTGCAGCGGTCTGTACCTGTCTGTGTGTGGCTGTAGTTGTACTGGACTCTGCTCGCTGACCAGTGGAGAGGGGCAGTGTGCCGACCGGACAGCCTGACGGAGGGTCTGTCCGGCGGAACCAAGCCTATTTGCCGCCGCTAGCTTTTGCAACCATGCTGGAAAATAAAGGGGCACCAGAAGTGGGTGAGTCGTGGGGTCCGATGTAGTGTGTGTGTGAGTGAGAGAGATCATCAAGGACCAAGTCAAAAAGGGGGAAAAATGGCTTTTATGGATGTAAACGGATGATCCAGGGTCTCTTTTATTTGCCATTTGCTTGGTTGATGATGTTGATTATCACTGTATTTAAAGGGGCTTTCTAATAAGTTGGAAAATGTAGGCGCACACAAATACATTTATGAGCACAATGAAAAATATTTGAGGTATTAAAGCTAGAATCCTTAATTATTTATCCTAAATAAAAAATTCCAGGTCGCACAGCTAAATATTTAGGCGCATATGTGAGTAAAATGGTGGCACTGTAGAGCCCTGTTACTGTGTGTGTAGCCTTTTAGAAAACATATTATCATGCTCTTTTGAAAGAAAAGGAGTGGGAGGTGTCATATGGAGAAGACATCCGATCTTTATAAGATGTGGGCTTTAGGGGCTGTTTTGGGATGGGATGGCGGAGCATTGCTTTTAGAGGGTCAATGACCGTAGAGTAAAATTCTCTCTGTCTGCCTCTTCCAGATTCTAAAATGAGTAATGCGTCAGAAACTAGTAAATGTGCAATGGAGAGTCAGAGTGGGGACGGAAACAGAGGTGAGTTACCTGCTGTGACCTGCTGCTGCTTTGCTCTGCCTGTCTGTACCTGGGGCGCGTTCAGGAGGCACCAACTGTTTAAAACTCTTTCAACTGGTCACAAACGGATAATGAAAAGGACCCTGGTCATTAGAACTTTAAGTTCAGGTAATGGTCTTCTGTTTGAAAACCATTGGTCCTTTTTGTTGCCCTCTGAACACTCGCCGGGGTCTGCACTCTGCACACTGCCATGCCTGTCCCACTGTGTGTGTGTGGTGTTGAGAAACCTAATGGCGTGAGAGAGGTTCAGTGAGTTGTTGTGCTGTAGTTAGAGGCTATGTCAGTGTGGTGTTGAGAAACCTAATGGCGTGAGAGAGGTTCAGTGAGTTGTTGTGCTGTAGTTAGAGGCTATGTCAGTGTGGTGTTGAGAAACCTAATGGCGTGAGAGAGGTTCAGTGAGTTGTTGTGCTGTAGTTAGAGGCTATGTCAGTGTGGTGTTGAGAAACCTAATGGCGTGAGAGAGGTTCAGTGAGTTGTTGTGCTGTAGTTAGAGGCTATGTCAGTGTGGTGTTGAGAAACCTAATGGCGTGAGAGAGGTTCAGTGAGTTGTTGTGCTGTAGTTAGAGGCTATGTCAGTGTGGTGTTGAGAAACCTAATGGCGTGAGAGAGGTTCAGTGAGTTGTTGTGCTGTAGTTAGAGGCTATGTCAGTGTGTCTATTACACGTGTTGATTTGTGGGTGAAACTGTGAGAGAGTTTTTTTGTTTTTGTTTTTCGTCTGATGACTTGATTGCTTTTCTGTTCTCAGAAATCCAAACGAATGGACTGGACTTTCAGAGGCAGGCGGTGCAGTCTACAAGCGCAATCACCAACGCACACACACAGGCTCTCCTCCAACAGGTAACACTCATACCGAAACACACACAGGTTTGCTGCTTTTATTTTTTATTTTTTTATTTTTTTTATTAAGCAGACGCTCTTATCCAGAGCGACTTACAGGAGCAATTAGGGTTAAGTGCCTTGCTCAAGGGCACATCGACAGATTTTTCACCTAGTCGGCTCGGGGATTAGAATTGCTTTCACCAGAAGAGTGTGTCTGGGTGTGACTGTTGTATTTGAACTGATCTTATTTAGTAAAATGTGGGTGTATTTGTGGCCCGTGCCACAAAGGTGAGGTAGAGGTGTAGTCAAAATGAGGAGTGAGGTTGGGACTGAGGCATGCCAACAGAACAGACACACACACACACACACACACACACACACAGGAACAGTACATTTAAATGAGCTAGGCACTCTCGGTATCGGCTAGGAACAAGGCAGATTAATCAACCCTGTATGCTAATTAGCTGCTCTGCGGTTACTCGGAAACAGATGGCGGAGAATATGCAAATCAATGCAGAATTCAGTTTTATTTTTTAAATTAACTTCTTCACTCACCCCCTCACTTCTTCCTTCCCTCTCTCCTTCCTCTCTCTGTGGGCTGCAGTACATTTCAAACACACACCTCCCCTCCTGCTTTTCTCATGTAGATCATTTTCTGTTAAGACAATACCTTCAATAGGCTACCTAGTATTGAAACCCTGTGTTTGTGGGTATCTGTCTGTGGGAGGGGGTTTTGTCTTGGTGTGTAGATGGTTTTCCTCTTCTTCTACACTCAGAGGTTGAAAAGTCAAGTATTGATCTTGCTCTTTCTCTAATCAAGAATCTTACAACTAGGTGTTTGGTTTCTGTGTACAATAAGTAGCAGTCAACATCATTATTTATTTAAAAACAGACCGACATGGGGTACAGAGTACAGACGACTCCCGATAAATGCAACGTCTCAAGAATGGACTAAACTGCAACATGCAGTTGTGAAGAATGCAGCTGAACTGGTTCTGAGCTGAAATTGCACTCCAACAGAGTTGACACTTATCAGGAGTTGACTGTACCATGTGTCTGTTTCTATATGACATGTCTCTGGGAAGGTTATCCTATAAACGATTATCCTATATAAGGTTATCCTATGTGCTTCTAGTCCAAGTCAGAAGACTCGGGTGCAATTCCGACCACCGTCCAGCAGGGTGTGCTGCCTCAGGCCCAGCTCATGCTGGCTGGGGGACAGATAGCTGGAGTAAGTGGCATGCTGTCTGCCTGCCTGCCTTCCTGCCTGTCGGTTCGTCTGTCTGTCTGTCTGTAATGTGATGGAGCTCTAGGGTCTCCTCTCCCTCATCTGCACTGATCTGAAAGAACAGCAAATGCCCAGTAGGCATCGTACACCATGTTGCTTTCACTGTTCTTAGATCAGGGCAGATAAAGAGAAGAAGACTATTTGAGACTATTGAGATACACCCACAGAGAGGGTGGGGTTGTGTCCAAATACTCTTTTCCTTGTTTCCTCTCCTTAGTGACCAGTGATTCATATAAAGATTGGATGGGAATTGATCTACCTACCATATGCATTCCATCAATTCCTGCTATGATCAGTGTGGATGGGAGGAACTGTTTTAAGAGTATTGGGATGTAACTATTGTGTTCTTGTGCATGCAGATCATGCCAACTCCACCGACACACATTTCCTTGATACCATCTTTGGGTTTGTGTGTGTGTGTGTGCGTGCGTGAGCCCAGGCATCATGCTCATCTGTGATCATTCTGTCACTGTCACATTGCCAGCATACCTTAACATGTGATCCAGTCATGTGACCTGAGGGTCAGACAGCCAGTGGCTGCGACGTCCTCATCCAGTGAGGCTCCTGGATGCGCTTCACAGCAAAGTCATCTTCTGTCCAAAAGCATGAGTCCTCCTCTCTCCATCCGTTGGCCCCTGGGCACTCCGTCACTGCATCACATGTACTGCTAGATTTTGTATTCATTTGAAACTTGAAAATCCTTTGACCTTTGAAAAGAATAGTAAGGATGAACTACTGTTTCTCACCCCACTCTCTCTCTTTATTTCTCACCCCGCTCTCTCTTTATTTCTCACCCCGCTCTCTCTCTTTATTTCTCACCCCACTCTCTCTCTTTATTTCTCACACCGCTCTCTCTCTCTTTATTTCTCACCCCACTCTCTCTCTCTTTATTTCTCACCCAACTCTCTCTCTTTATTTCTCACCCCACTCTCTCTCTTTATTTCTCACACCCCACTCTCTCTTTATTTCTCACCCCACTCTCTCTCTTTACTTCTCACCCCGCTCTCTCTCTTTACTTCTCACCCCGCTCTCTCTCTTTATTTCTCACACCGCTCTCTCTCTCTTTATTTCTCACACCGCTCTCTTTATTTCTCACACCACTCTCTACCCTCTCTCCACAATATCTGTAATCTCTCCCTTTCTATCTCCCTCTTTCTCTCCCCCCTCCTTCCCTCTCTCCCCTCTCTCTCTTACCTCCTCTTCTCCTCTCCCCCTCTCCCCCCTCCTCTCTCTAGTTGACCCTGTCTCCAGCCCAGCAGCAGATGTTGTTGCAGCAGGCCCAGGCCCAGCTCCTAGCAGCAGCCATGCAGCAGTCAGCCAGCCAGCAGAGCAGCACCACGGGGGCCAGCATCTCTGCCTCTGCAGCCACCCCTATCACACAGCTGCCCCTGTCCCAGCCCATCCAGATCACCTCTGTAAGAGACGCACGCACACACACGAGAACCCGCATTTGCACAAACACACACACACCACATCCATCACTAGGGCTAGACGGAATCTGCAGGGGGCAGAGTATCCTGCTACCTCTAGAATGGGGTGTGAAATAAATAAAAACTGTGGAATGATGTCAAACCCAATACTGCCACTGTATATAACAACCACAGTGTCATCATTAATTGAATATGCAGGAACCATCGAGTTGTGGAGGTAATGTTAACATCGTTCCCCCTCAGATTCCCTCTGGTTCTACACATCTTCCAGGCCAGCTAAGCCAGCTGGGATACCCATATGAGATGGCGACCTTCAGCAGTTACCTACCTGTAGTACACCTTTAAATCACTGTTACGTGAATGACTGGACATTTATAATGTAGCTGTAGTGGTACATCTGTATAACACTGTAGTAGTGTATCTGTAGTATGAATGAGTGTACCTGTAGTATGAATGAGTGTATCTGTAGTATGAATGAGTGTATCTGTAGTATGAATGAGTGTATCTGTAGTATGAATGAGTGTATCTGTAGTATGAATGAGTGTATCTGTAGTATGAAGGAGTGTACCTGTAGTATGAAGGAGTGTACCTGTAGTATGAAGGAGTGTACCTGTAGTATGAAGGAGTGTACCTGTAGTATGAAGGAGTGTACCTGTAGTATGAATGAGTGTACCTGTAGTATGGAGGAGTGTATCTGTAGTATGGAGGAGTGTATCTGTAGTATAAAGGAATGTACCTGTAGTATGAAGATAGAATGAAGACCTCTAGTAGCTGTTTGTGTGAGATGAACAACAACAGCATGAGTGTGTGTATGACTGTAAGTGATTGTGTGTATGGCTGTAAGTGATTGTGTGTATGGCTGTAAGTGATTGTGTGTATGGCTGTAAGTGATTGTGTGTATGACTGTAAGTGATTGTGTGTATGGCTGTAAGTGATTGTGTGTATGACTGTAAGTGATTGTGTGTATGGCTGTAAGTGATTGTGTGTATGGCTGTAAGTGATTGTGTGTATGGCTGTAAGTGATTGTGTGTATGGCTGTAAGTGATTGTGTGTATGGCTGTAAGTGATTGTGTGTATGACTGTAAGTGATTGTGTGTATGGCTGTAAGTGATTGTGTGTATGGCTGTAAGTGATTGTGTGTATGACTGTAAGTGATTGTGTGTATGGCTGTAAGTGATTGTGTGTATGGCTGTAAGTGATTGTGTGTATGGCTGTAAGTGATTGTGTGTATGGCTGTAAGTGATTGTGTGTATGACTGTAAGTGATTGTGTGTATGGCTGTAAGTGATTGTGTGTATGGCTGTAAGTGATTGTGTGTATGGCTGTAAGTGATTGTGTGTATGGCTGTAAGTGATTGTGTGTATGGCTGTAAGTGATTGTGTGTATGACTGTAAGTGATTGTGTGTATGGCTGTAAGTGATTGTGTGTATGACTGTAAGTGATTGTGTATACCTGTAGTAATGTGTGCTCCTCTCTCCTGGTGTGTGTTTGAGGACTTTCAGCAGTTACAGCAGCTGCAGCAGCAGAACCTGACCATGCCCCAGTTTGTCCTGGTTCAGCCTGGCAACCACATCGCCACCCAGCTGCAGCCTGGCCAGTACATCATCTCACAGTCGCCGCAGGGCCAGCAGAGTATGTCCTGCACACACGAACACAGGCGCGCACACACACATATCCTCTCACCCTCCCTTCATACCCCCTAAATGTTCTCCATTATTCCCTCAACAGGTCTCCTGCAAGGCCAGAGTCTTCTAACTCAACTACCTCAAAGCCAAGCCAACCTCCTGCAGACTCATCCAAGCATCACGCTCGCCACACAGGTCAGACACTACAACTACCATGTTTCAAACCTTTCAAGTTTAAACCATGTTTAGTTAGTCATTTCCTTTCAGCCCTGACCCCATACTGACCCCATCTCCGTCCTGTAGCCAGCGACTCCGACCCGCACGACAGCAGCCACGCCCATCCAGCCTCTGTCCCACAGCCAGACCTCGCCCCCTAAACACCTGGCCACGCCCAGTCTGGAGGAGCCCAGTGACCTGGAGGAGCTGGAACAGTTCGCCAAGACATTCAAACAGAGACGCATCAAACTGGGTTTCACACAGGTGGGTGTGTGTGTGGTTGGGGTTGTCAAGGAGCTGTAGGAAGGTGTGTGTTTGTATGATAACAGCAGAGCTCTCCCTTACCCTCTCTCTGTCTCCCCCAGGGGGATGTTGGCATGGCCATGGGCAAGCTGTACGGTAACGACTTCAGCCAGACCACCATCTCCCGCTTCGAGGCCTTGAACCTGAGCTTTAAGAACATGTGCAAGCTGAAGCCACTGCTGGAGAAGTGGCTCAACGATGCAGGTTTGTCCCTGAGCTGACCGCCAGCTGTGTGTGTGTGTGTGTGTGTGTGTGGATTCTGTACTGTAGTGTGTACTTTAGTGTACCTGGTCTTTACCTCTGTCCCTGTCCTTTGTCGCGGTGCTGTTTATGCAGAGAACCTGTCGTCTGACCAGGCCCTGTCCAGCCCCAGTGCCCTGGGCTCCCCCGGCCTGGGTATGGAGGGGCTGAACCGCCGACGCAAGAAGAGGACCAGCATCGAGACCAACATCCGCTTGGCCTTAGAAAAGAGATTTCTGGAGGTGAGCGACATTTCATATTCTAGATTAGCTCTCACTTTTCTTTACTGACTTACCTCATCAACCAGCAAGGAACTGCCCCATACTGAAAGTAACTGCCCCATACTGAAAGGGAATCCCTGGTGTTTTGCCCTCTTCAAGCAGAACCAAAAACCTACCTCTGAGGAGATCACCATGATCGCCGACCAGCTCAACATGGAGAAGGAGGTGATCCGGGTTTGGTTCTGTAACCGCCGGCAGAAAGAGAAGAGGATCAACCCCCCCAGTGGTGGATACAGCAACACAGGGACAGGCAGCAGCCCCATCAAAACCATCTTCACCCCCACTATCCCCCTGGTATGGACAACACACTGGCATGTACCACACACACTTGCAGTTGCACGCATGGACACACACACACACAAGCAAAGTGTTTTTTTCTATTCCGTGTTCAACCCCTCTCCTTCTCCTTCCCTGGCGCAGGTATCCAGTACGGCCAGCCTTGTGACTAGTAACACACCGACCACACTGACTGTAAAGCCAGTGATGCCTCTCAACAGCAGCAGCCTGTCTGGCCTGACCTTCACAGGTACACAGGGGAAGGGGAGGGACAGGATCATATTTAACAGAAAGAAAAAACAAGATGTCTCAAGTTAGGAATCAGGCAATATTCTCTTCCCATTTCCCACCTTCTCGTCCTCAAAAACTAAACACCAGCCTCCCGTTCTGTCCCAGGCACGACCATAGGAGCGACCACAAACACGACATCCGTCATCTCCATGGCACCCATGGTTACTGCGGTGACCAGCTCCCCGTCGCTAAACCCCTCCCCCACGGCCCTCCAGGCCACGGAGGCGGAGACGGGCGGAACCCAGGAGCACACGGTGGTCACGCAGGCACCGTCGTCCCTAGCGACCGCTCTGGGGACGGGTCAGGTGATGGTGGCTGGACTGGGGCTGCCGGTCGCCCTGCAAGGTGCCGCCCAGTTACCCACCAGCGCTAGTTTCGCCGCCATGGCCGGCCTTAACCAAGGACTTATGGCATCCTCGCAGTGAGTAGGGAGGGGAGGGGGTATCGGAGCAGGGTCTGTTCACAGCACACATTACATTTACATTTTAGTCATTTAGCAGACGCTCTTATCCAGAGCGACTTACAGTTAGTGAGTGCATACATTTTCATACTGGCCCCCCGTGGGAAACGAACCCACAACCCTGGCCTTGCAAGCGCCATGCTCTACCAACTGAGCTACACGGGGCCTACATGAAACTACATGAAGGGCTGTCCTCATGCTATATCTGGAATACAGAATAATATAATGTAATATAATGTTTCAATAGTATTTTTGAGTAGTCAAAACGTTTTGAATAATCGTAGTAGTAATAGTACCATTGGTCTGACCATCACAATCTCAGGGATTGAAGGAGGAATCAGGATGATTTCTTACACTTCTCTCACTGAATTCAGTTTAATCTCTACTGCTTTCTTACTCTGTGTTGTCTCTGTGTGTAGGGGGGCCTTGCTGAGCTTAGGTCCAGGGGGGCTGGGAGGGGCTCTGAACCCTACCATGTTGAGCAACAGCACCCTGGCCACCATCCAAGGTCTGTGGAGTGGCAAGTACACCTGTTTAATTACTCTGCAATCACACATTTACATACATACTCTGTTTTCATAATTTACTGATTGAAAATATAAACGCAACATGCAACAATTTCAAAGATTTTACTGAGTTACAGTTCATATAAGGAAATCAGTCAATTGAAATAAATAAAGTAGGCCCTAATCTATGGATTTCACATGACTGGGCATGACTGGGCCTGGGAGGGCATAGGCCCACCCACTTGGGAACCATGCCCACCCATTGGGGAGCCAGGGCTCAGCCAATCAGAATGAGTTTTTCCCCACAAAAGGGCTTTATTACAGACAAAGATAGTCCTCAGCAACTTGATCCCGCAGGTAAAGAAGCTGGATGTGGAGGGCTGGTGTGGTTACACGTGGTCTGCGGCTGTGAGGCCGGTTGGAAGTACTGCCAAATTCTCTAAAACAACATTGGAGGCAGCTTATGGTAGAGAAATGAATATTAAATTATCTGGCAACAGCTCTGGTGGACATTCCTGCAGTCAGCATGCCAATTGCACGCTCCCTCAAAACATGAGACATATGTGGCATTGTGTTGTGTGACAAAACTGCACATTTTAGTGGCCTTTTATTGTCTGTAATGATCATGCTGTTCAATCATAATAATGTCCGGAACGGTGCAAATGGAATGGCATCAAACACCTGGAAACCATGTGTTTGATGTATTTGATACCATTCCACTGATTCCGCTCCAGTCATTACCACGAGCCCGTCCTCCCCACCAACCTCCTGTGCTGTAGAACTAGTCTTTACCTGACACTAGTGCACCTGTCCTTCTGGTCTTCACCACACCTCACACCATTGTGTACAAGCCGTAATGAGAACTCCTCACAGCTCTATCAGCTAGCTAGCTACATTACCCCTTCATGTCCATCCATAGTTAGCTGTAACTGTCCTCCAACTGAGGAAGTCTAGATATCTAGGTAACCCCCCTCTGTCCCTCCTCTCCTCCCCCTGCAGCTCTAGCATCAGGCGGCACTCTCCCCATCACCTCGCTGGACGGGAGCGGTAACCTGCTGTTCACCAACACCTCCGCCGGCAGCACCCCCAACCTGATGCAACCCCTCTTCCTGAACCCCCAGAACCTTTCCATGCTCACCAACCCTGTCAGCCTGGTGTCGGCCGGAGCCGCTGGGGGAGGGGCCCTGCAGGTCTCAGCCGACCACCAGGTCACCACGGCGACTGTCCCAGTTCCCTCCTCCACCATCACCACTGCCTCCAAGGCCCAGTGAAGCTGAAGGCCTCAAATGGCACCCTATACCCTATTTAGTGCACTACTCTTGGTTAAATGTAGTGTACGATATGTCTGGCTCTGGCCATATTAGGACACTATATGGGGGAATAGGGCTGTTGTTTGGGATTTGGCCTTAGGCTAATGACCCACCTCTTCCTCCTCTTCCTTCTCTCTGTCATCTATTATTTAATTATTTTGCTGCCACCAAAAATAAACCCTCTGAAGCGGGTTGGAATTTATTTTAAAAACGTTTTTCATTCTCTCTTTTCCCTTGTACTCCAAAAATGATGTGCGACTCACCGGATGTTTTTGTCGTTGGACATGGCGGGTCACACGGGAGGACTGGGGCGGCCATTTTCTGAGGCAGGATCGTCTTGAACTCTATGGTCTGTGCTCCTTGTGTGACCACTGACCCACATCTGGGGAGAGAAAATAATGGAGGGACCACCTAGCTTTCCCTTTCTACTCCGTCACCTTTTTCACAGGTAGAGATCTTCCTCTTCCCTGTTCAGAACTTCTTCTGAAATACTTCTAACCAAAAAT